>NW_005187661.1:597835-598893 GCF_000239375.1 Pundamilia nyererei | reverse complement strand
CAGGCAGCAGCATGTGCTGTGGATACGGTCGGGTCAAGCACTCTCTTGGATAAAGTTTTATCTGGTTTCAGTATTCAGTTTATTTTGTAAAATACCACAGGGTCATAAATGTAAAGGAGGATTGTTACGTGTGTGTTGTTGGTTTGTTTGTTTCTTAATGTGTGTATGCAAATTCGCCTGTGCAGGGGCTTGGCTGTGATTGGTGGACTTAAGGAACGGCCTGATGTAACTGGTTCCTGCTGTGGACGTGAACTATAAAAGGACGACTGAAGAGCTGCGGTGTGGGGTGTGGCAAACTTCCCATGTACTTGCCTCAGGTCCAGACGGAGCATCCGCAGCCATAGCTACTTAGTTAAAGTCGGGCATGTGTGTGAAGTGCGCAGCAAGTAGGGGTGAGCTGCCAATTATTTTGGGAAGCCTTCTTTTCTCCTGTGTTCTTAGACCAGGGAGGTCAGACTGTGTCATTTCTTTGTTTTCTTTTCCTTGAACAGGTCAGAGGGGAACCGAACCGAAGCCTAGGTTGAGTTTTGTTTGTTGTGTTGGCCTTAGCTCACCCTGAAATCATACACTCCCACTACCGTGAGTGCCATTGTTGTGAATGAATTGTTGTTAAAAGTCCGATGCTGTGGCTGTGTCTGTTTGGGCGTGGGAAGTCACGGGACACCCCGCTCTTGTTACGGTCATTTCGAGCTAGGTCGTAACATGATTTGGGGGCTCGTCCGTTTTGTCTCATTTTTGTGATCTGTGGTTTGTTCGGTCGGCTTTTCTTTTGTGTGGGGGGAAAGTGAGGGGTGAGTGTTTGGGGATGGAGTTTTCTTTCGATGACTTCGTTACATCGCCTTCCTGGGATAAGATAAGGCGGATTTGCTTATTATAGCGAGTTCTTTTGATATTCAAGTGTCCTATGGTGCCCGCAAAGCAGAGGTGAAGGCCACTTTGTGTGCAGGGTTGGTGGAGCAGGGCTTTCTCCCTTCCCCGTCGGTCGCTGTAAAGCAGCCTGGCAGGGGTGGTATGGAGGTGGCTCTGGAGGCTCAGCCGGAGCCAGATGCCAAAGGACC
>NW_005187661.1:595877-597320 GCF_000239375.1 Pundamilia nyererei | reverse complement strand
AAGCCAGCAAAGTGAAGGATATTGAGGGATTGAAGGAGTTGGTTCTTTTAGAAGAATTTAAAAAGTGTCTCCCAGATCAGTTAGTAGTTTATTTAAACGAGCAGAAGGTGACGTCCCTGGCAAAAGCAGCAGTTTTAGCGGATGAATTTACCCTCACACATAAAGTCATTTTTTCAACCGGGGCAGCACAAGAAGTGAGTGGAGGGCAGGAAAAGAGACAAAAATCTCCTAAACAGACCCGAAGGGCGAGACAGGAGGAAACTGAAAGGCGGGAATGCTTTTATTGCCGGGAGTCTGGTCACCTGATTGGCGGTCGTCCTGCGCTGCGGAAGAAAGAGCAGCGCAGAGGGTCTAAGGGACCCGTGGGGCTCATTAAAGTAGTTTCCCCACCTTTCTGTCCTGATCAGATGCAGGGGTGTGAGTCAGGTAGAGTCACGTTTCAAACCATTCCTTTCCCAAGGCTTCGTTTTGGTGGCAGGAGAAGAGAAGGACAGGGTTCCTATCACCATTCTCCGAGACACCGGGGCACATCAATCTTTTATGTTAGATGATGTGTTGCCACTGTCGGATAAAACCGCCTGCCACACGGATGTGTTAGTGTGGGGAATTGAAATGAGTGTTCTTCGGGCGCCACTCCACAGAGTATATTTACACTCACCTATCACAACTGGACCTGTGAAGGTCGCCATAAGACGACAGTTGCCGTTTAAAGGTGTGTCGTTTATCTTGGGCAACGATTTGGCCGGGGGGAAAGTGTTTCCACCGCCTGAAGTGATGGATACCCCTGTTGCTACCGCCTCAGATGTTACTGACCCAAAAGCGACAGTTTTTCCCAATTGCACTGTTACGCGGGCGCAAGCGCGCAAATTTGCTGATGTCGTTAGTATCGCAGATACATTTGTGGCTAGGGAGCAAAAGCCTTCTGTAGGGGAGAAAGACAGTGTTGGGGATAAATGCAGTGTGCTAAATTTAATACCGGAATTGAGCGGAGATGTGAATAAAGAAGCTTTGGTAAGTGCTCAGGAAAATGACAAGTCTTTGAATCCCTGTTTTACAGCCGTTGTCACGGCTGGAGAAAGTATTCTTCCCCGTTTTTTCCTGCAGGATGGCGTGTTAATGAGGTGGTGGTCTTCTGATCAGAGTAGAACATCAAGTGTTACACAGGTGGTGGTACCATCTCAGCATCGTGATCAGGTGCTAAGCTTAGCACATGATGCCGGCATGGCTGGGCACCTCGGAATAAATAAAACTTATTACCGAGTGCTGCGCAATTTCTTTTGGCCTGGCTTAAAAAAAACATGTAGCTGCTTACTGTCGGTCTTGTGCCACCTGCCAGTTGGTGGGCAAACCCAATAAGCCCATTCCACCTGCGCCGTTATCTCCTATTCCAATAATGAGTGAACCTTTTGAAAAGGTAATACTAGACTGTGTGGGACCGTTGCC
>NW_005187661.1:566942-595723 GCF_000239375.1 Pundamilia nyererei | reverse complement strand
CCCAATAAGCCCATTCCACCTGCGCCGTTATCTCCTATTCCAATAATGAGTGAACCTTTTGAAAAGGTAATACTAGACTGTGTGGGACCGTTGCCAAGAACAAAAGCCGGTCATCAGTATATTCTTACTGTAATGTGCTCAGCAACGAGATTTCCGGAAGCCATTCCGCTGCGTACGGTGAAAGCCAAAGCAGTAATTTAAGCTTTGATCAAATTCTTTTCTGTATTTGCGTTGCCGAAAAGCATTCAAACGGACCAAGGCACCAACTTCATGTCCAGAGTCTTTGCACAGGTTGTTAAAGAACTACATGCCAAGCATGTTACATCCAGTCCATATCACCCCGAAAGTCAAGGTGCTTTGGAAAGGTTCCACCAAACTCTCAAAGTTATGTTACGTAAGTTCTGTTTGGAGTCTGGTAAAGAGTGGGATGAGGGGTTGCCCCTATTGTTGTTTGCCATTAGGGAGGCTATACAGGAGTTGCTGGGATTTAACCCCACAGAGTTGGTTTTCGGACATGTGGTCCAAGGCCCTCTCCGACTTTTGAGGGAAAAATGGCTGTCAGAGACCCCGGAGGCTTCGCCTAGCGTGGAAAATAGCCGGGGGAAACCTGAAGCAAGTGCAAACTAAAATGAAGGTTCGATTTGACAAAAAAGCTGTGGATAGACGTTTTCAACCAGGGGAGAAGGTGTTGATGTTATTGCCCGTAGTGGGGTCCAGTTTACTAACTCAGTTTGCTGGTCCTTACAGTGTTGAATGTAAACTCGACAATAACCACTATGTGATTCGCACTCCAGATCGGCGGCGAAAAACCAGGGTTTGTCATGTGAATACGTTGAAACTGTTCTATCCCCGTAAACAAAATACAACAGTGTCCCTGGTGTGCGCTGTTGCCATCCTCCCCGCTTACAAACTGTCGGATGACGGATTATCTGGGAGGGATGATGCATTAGGTAGTGGGCTGAAAAATTCTGTAATTTTAAATGATCTTGAATCATTTGTTGCCGATTTACCTGAAACTGCTCAAACTGACATCATTACTCTGATAAAAAATAACTTGTCACTTTTCTCTGATCACCCGCGCCAAACGACTATCTTATGTCATGACTTTGATGTGAAGGGGCATAATTAAACAACATGCGTACCGGGTGAATCCAGTGAAAAGGGAAATAATGCAGAGAGAAGTCAATTATCTCCTAGAGCATGGCTTAGCCGTTCCAAGTGTTAGCGCATGGAGCTCTCCATGTGTGTTAGCGCCCAAGACTGACAATACTCCTCGATTCTGCACGGATTATCGAAAGGTGAATGCGGCCACTAAAGCAGACTCTTTCCCATTACCTAGGATGGATGACTGTGTTGATCGGGTGGGATACGCTACTTATGTGACCAAATTGGATTTATTAAAGGGATATTGGCAGGTTCCTTTAACTGCAAGAGCGTCTGAGATGTCTGCATTCGTTACCCCCGATCACTTCCTTCAGTATACCGTGATGCCCTTTGGCTTGCGTAATGCGCCAGCGACATTTCAGAGCCTGATGGCTAAGGTTTTGGCCGGGGTCCCTAACTGTGATGCCTACTTAGATGATGTGGTCATTTATTCTGCTTCCTGGAGCAGTCATCTCCAAACCCTCTTAACGGTTAAAGCGTTTCGAGGAAGCATCGCTCACTGTAAATCTGACCAAATATGAGTTTGGAAAAGCCACCATCACCTACCTCGGAAAGCAGGTGGGTCACGAGCGAGTGTGCCTCGTAACCGCGAAGGTGGAGGCTATTACTGAGTTTCCGATTCCACAAACAAGGAGGGTGTTACGCCGCTTCTTGGGAATGTGTGGTTACTACTGCGGTTTCTGTAAAAACCTTGCCTCCGTAGTCGCTCCCCTGACTGACCTAGTCAGCCCGACCAAACCCTTCACATGGACTGCGGCGTGCCAAACTGCTTTTGAGTCAGTGAAAACTTTACTGACTCAAAAAACTGTGCAGTGCCCCAGTTTTAGCGTCTCCTTTTAAGTTGGAGGTGGACGCCAGCGCAACTGCAGCGGGTGCGGTCCTGCTGCAAGTAGATCAACACGGTGTGGACCGTCCAATCCGCTATTTCGCTAAGATATTCAATAAACAAAAAAATGAACTATAGCACCATCGAAAAGGAAGCGTTTGCATTGCTGCTAGCCTTGCAACACTTCGAGGTCTACATTGGGTCTAGCTCCGTGCCCGTTTAAGTTTTCACAGATCACAACTGACTTGTGTTTCTTTCGCAAATGCAAAACTCCAATCAGCGATTCATGCGCTGGTCCCTCCTTTTACAAGACTTCAACTTACAAATTAGTCATAAAAAGGGCCTCGATAATGTCCTCGCTGATGCCCTATCTAGAGCAGTGTAAACAGATAGGAATTAAACAAGCAAGGGATTGTTTAATTCTTATGGTGGGGGGTGTTACGTGTGTGTGTTGTTGTGTGTGTATGCAAATTCGCCTGTGCAGGGGCTTGGCTGTGATTGGTGGACCTAAGGAACAGCCTGATCTAACTGGTTCCTGCTGTGGACGTGAACTATCAAAGGACGACTGAAGAGCTGCGGTGTGGGGTGTGGCAAACTTCCCGTGCACTTGCCTCAGGTCCAGACGGAGCATCTGCAGCCATAGCTACTTAGTTAAAGTCGGGCATGTGTGTGAAGTGCGGAGCGAGTAGGGGTGAGCTGCTGATTATTTTGGGAAGCCTTCTTTTCTCCTGTGTTCTTAGACCAGGGAGGTCAGACTGTGTCATTTTTTTGTTTTCTTTTCCTTGAACAGGTCAGAGGGGAACCGAAGCCTAGGTTGAGTTTTGTTTGTTGTGTTGGCCTTAGCTCACCCTGAAATCATAAACTCCCACTGCCGTGAGTGCCATTGTTGTGAATAAATTGTTGTTAAAAGTCCAATGCTGTGGCTGTGTCTGTTTGAGCGTGGGAAGTCGCGCGACACCCCGCTCTTGTTACTGTACAGTCATTTTGAGCCGGGTTGTAACAAGGATCTTCTTAGTGGGTTAGAGTAGGGGAGATGAAATAGAGAGGGTGGGGGGTTATGAGATACTTGTTGGCCTGCAAGTGAAGACAAGTAAAAGGTGGACTGGGGTGGAGAGCAAGTGTTATTGAGGAGCTGCGTGTGAGGGAGGGCAATTACTGGTTTGGAAGATGTTTTCCAGGGCAAAGAGGTGGAATGTGGAAGGCAGGGTGTGCAGATGTACTGGTCAGGTCCCGCTGCTTCCTAAACCAGGACCCCTGCCATCCACACCACCTGAGCTCAGCAACACCACCACACCATCCCTCCGCCACCTGCTTTATATGCTAATAGCTAATTTTTTTCAGTAGCATGAGATACTACAATGCTTTTCACCCGAGCTCTGTCACACTCCATGATGGCCCGTTAATGAAGGCTCGTTAAAATAGATTCTCTGAATATTTTTTATAGTATGCAATTATTGGGGGGGAAAAAACATATCTTGGACCACAAGTGACAATAACAGGATAATGGACAGTGGTAGACAGTGATGTAACAGCAGAAGAGGCTTAGTCACTCAGTACTGTCAAGCAGACACCAATGTGTACCAGGAGTTTGCAAAGATTAGCTAATATTAGTCACTATACCGGTGATACCTCGGGTGGGCGGTATACCAGTGTCACATTCTGCCATGGCATGGATTTAACAGTGCTCTCATTACCGTGGCACACACACACACACACACACACACACACACACACACACACACACACACACACACACACACACACACATTTTGGTTTCAAGTGAACCATGGAGCAATAACAAACTGAAATGAAAGCTAAGAGTGAATCCAAACCAATCTGAAATTGTAAAATACTTGCCTTATTGTGTCTGTGCAGCCAGGTGTATAATCAGCTAATAACAGTCTAATGACCCTACCAGTTAGTTAAAGAGACGGCTTAATATTTATTAAGGGGATAAGCAGTAATAGAAGTAATGAAAACACTACATGTCAGGTGATTAAGCTGGAAAATCTTTCATTTAATATATCTATAATAAAAATAGTTGTTAGTCACAATTATATTTAAAGTGTCTGACATCGCACATGAAGGGAATAAACATCTGCATCAATCAACCCCATTTTCAGGAGATCAAAAGCTGTACAGTCGACTAATTTCACGGTCAGGTGAGATCTGCTGCCCTGGTCAGTCCATGACAAATAAAACATCTGGAGTTCAAGTGTTGAACGTGCATTTGGCAGCTTTTCACTGAACTCTAAAGTAGAGGTCCAAAGGAAAGTCAGTGCATGAGTGCTCAAAACAACAATCTGGTACGTTCTTAAAAATAACAAACGCCCTGGCCAGCTTAGCAGCACCAAAACACCTGGAAAACAATGGAAGACAACTGAAGTGCAAATTTTTTCTTTGGTTAAGAGAAACCCCTTTGCAACTTCTACGCAACTCAAGAACACACAGGGAGGTCGATGAATTGCTGTCACATGATAGAATAAAGACATGCCTTTATGGACCTTATACTCCAGAACAGGAATTTGCCAACAAAAAAAATTCCCAAAGAGCTTTCACAGTTCTATAAAAACATAAATCCTTGGACAGACGACACCAACTTGTACCAGGATGAGAAAAGTATGGAGAAAGATGTCATAATCTCAGTCATGCCACCTCACTGGTGCAAATCATGGTTGAGGCAACCTTATGGTACGAGCACGCACAAGCCAGCAAAACAGGGCCCGAACTGTTTACTGAGAATGTGATAGCTAACAGAAGTAGCAGGATGAATTCTGGGGTGCAGAGAGCTATACTGTCTGTCTCATATACAGCCAGTCGCTGCAAAACCAATCAGTCATTTCTTGACAGTGCAAATGTGCAATAACACAAAGCATTCTGCAAAAGCAGCCCAACAACTTCTCAAGGCAAATAAATGAGATATTCTTCAGTGGCCAAGTCACTCGACTAATCTCAAGCCAATAGAGCACGCTTTTTAATCACTGAAGACAAAACAGAACCACAAACAAGCAGCAACGGAAGGCAGCTTCAGTAAAGGCCTAGCAGAGCATCTCAAGGGAGGAAACACAGCATTTGGTGATATCCATGGGTTCTAAACCTCAGGCGCTTCAGACACTGCAAAGGATTTCCAACCAAGGATTATAAACAATCCTTATATTTAAATTACCTTAACTTGTCCAGTGACTTTTGAGCCTCTGGCATTAGGGGACTTTGTATAACGCTTTTGCAAAACTCCTTCAATTAAAGCTGAAAGGCTGCACTTCAATCACACCTTGATTGATTTAAACTCCTCTGTGCTGGTGTACAAAGGAAAAACTACTAAATGTGTCCAAATCCTTGAACCAGACACTATAGAGCAGGGGTCAGCAACCTTTAACAAAGAGCCACTTGGACCCGGTTTCCACGCAAAAGAAAACACTGGGAGCTGCAAATACTTTTTGACATCTAAAATGAAGATAACACTGTATATATTGTTTTTTTACCTTTATGCTTTGTGTGAACAACTAAAGTAAGTAAAGTTTATTTATTAAGCGCTTCTCACGGACAGGCAGTCACAAAGCGCTGTACACAAATATTAAAATAAACAATACAATCAATAGAAATTATACACAATTTAAAAGATCAAATGTAAATAATGTAAATAATATCAAATATGTAGATCAACAAAAGGCTTGTTTGAACAGAAAAGTTTTAACTTCTTTTTAATAGAATCCACAGAGCAACTACGGTTTGTTGCTTATGAAATCCATGAAGTGCTACAGAGAAAATTACCTTTTATTTATGTAATTAACACATTTTGAACTCTTAAAGAAATATAACAAAAGGAAAGACGCTGAACTAAAATGATCCAGCAAACAAAAACTGTTGTGAGCCGCAAGCCTTATATCGCCTTTGGGCTTTTGGAGCCTTGACCTGACTTTTAAAATATAATTGGAAAAAAAGCACTATGCTGCTAAAAGATGAAAAGTAGATATTTGCAAAATTCTGCCTAAATATGTATTTTACCTGGTTAATGTGTGTGGCGGGGCGTGGTCTGCAGCGCCGCTGCAAGGGGAGGCAGACGCACCTGAGCGGCACCCGCAATCACGCCTCGCTGCCTTAAAGTTTGTGCTATCTATGCTGTTGTGTTGGTGTGTGTCGGGCTGTGAGCTGAAAAGCTACAGCCGGCTGTGTGCGTACAGCAACCATGTGTGAAGAGTGGTCAATAAAGAGACGCTGAAAAGCATGTTCATGCAAACATCGTTGGGTCTGCCGTGGTACGAAGTCACTTTCATCTTTACGCAGGACTGTAAGCTGTCATCTGTGAGGTGTGAGCGGTGTTTGACTTTAACATAGTTTACGGTGGAGAACAGCTGCTGACATAATGTGGATCCGAAGATCCATAATTGGCCTACCTGGGGTTGAAAGTCTCGATAAATGCACGGCGTTTCGGCGGGTACACTGGCTTCCGCGAGTGTGACGCTTATTTTGATCGATGAAAAAATAATAAGATATAATTTTATTTTTATATTTCAAAATCACAATAATCTTCCAATTTAGAACTACAAGTTAAAAAACACAAATAAAACACACTTCAGCTAAATACTTCTAATTTATTTTCCCAAACCACCTGGAGCCGCACTATAAGGACTAAAGAGCCGCATGCTATAGACCAATAGACAGAGAAGTAAACTCATGAAACAGTCAATACTATTTCATGAGTCGTTCCCCCCGCCCCCTCATCCCCCACCAAAGAAAAAGAAGAAGGAAAATCTTTCTGTTTGCCGTCCTTCGTCTCTCTCTCTGACTCCCTTTCCACTCGTCTCGCTCCTCTTCTCCCTCTTTTTATCTAATCCCTCCCCACATGCACTGCTGCATTGACTCTTGCCTTCTCAGCAGCAGAGCAGAAATTGAAAAACAGAGGGGAGAGCAAGTGGATGGCAAGTGGTGAAGAGAGGAAGCATAAAGAAAAAGATGGAGAACACAAAAAAAAACGAACCAGGTTAAAACAAAAAGACAGAATGATTGCAGTCGCTCAGAAAAAGGAGCAAGACAAAGCGGGTGGATGAGAGAGGGCGGCTGCGTCACAACTCCGATCAGATATGACCGAGAGAGAGAGAGAGAGGTGGGGGGATTGATAGGTTTAGGAGGCAGAAAGCCATAAAGAGGCAGAGGTCTATTAAAAGTGGAGTGCTGGGACACGGGTGTAGTGGTGATTTAAATTAAACCTGTGTGTATGTGTGGCAGTGCTCTTTATGTTTTTGTGTCAGCTTGGCTTGTGTCGGTGTGCATTTCTGTCTGTTTGCACATCAAAGTCTGTGCGTGCCTGTATTTGATGTGTGCATACGTGTGAGTCAGTCTGCCTATTTATCTTCGTGGCGTGTGCTCGAGTGCGTCTGCTGATGAGTCAATAGTCTTTTTGGAATAATCAGACTCTCCGCTTGAGAATTTTTCAACACACAACCCTCAAAACACAGAGGGAAGGGAGAGAGCAGCGGCTGAGGGGGAGAGGTGATTGAGGACAGGAAGAGATGGAGGGATAGAGTAATGAAGGAACTGCAGAGCAACACTGTGCCACTCACAGTGGCTCCCTGCCAGCTGACCATGGCTCTGAGTCTATTTCATCCTTCAGTGCTGACTTTAGGACGAGTAATGAATCTTTCATGCATGCCGTAGTACAGAAACCAGCACTTGCAATGGTCCAATTCTTTTTTTTGAATGAAGGAATGAATTAATCACAACATAAATACAGATGTTTTGCAGATTTGTCTGCATGCATATTAAAAATACCTGTATTACATACATGTGAAATATTTGTTCCAGAAAACTGATCTATAAATTCCTTGTTATTTTGTAACACGCTGTTATAATCAGTGACTGTCAATCATAGCTCCCCTCTGTCCAAGGTGACACCATCAAATCAGCTTAGGTAATTCCAATACCTGATAGGTACTGATGGCCCAATTGACCTACAAGACCATCAATACTGTTGACTCGTGCTTTTTACATGTTAAGCTGACTCAGTGCGCAAAGTCAAGCTCAGCAAAGAAGCAAGGGTTTGTACGTGGTTACCTGACAGAAACCTGACAATCTGCAACGATGGCCTCTAAGTAATCATGGCCACAATGTTTGCAGATGATATATCCTGCTTACATATCCTTCATTGCGCTTTGGACTTCACCGTCCTGTTTTTTTTCTTCTTCCATTCGATCTACTAATTTATCGGCCACTTAAATGTAAGAGTAAAAAAAATGTCTGCCACTTTTCAAATGCACAATGTCAGATTAGTTTACTGGAAGTGGCAAACTTTAGTATCCTTACAGCCATCGTTCATCATGTCCCACATAAAAATACTCCTAGACACATCTGCTCTGCGGACCTTGCTTGTTTGAAACGTCACATGACAGAGGAAGGGGAGCTGCCATTTTCCCAGGATCCAGGCCCCAGTAGATATGATTACATTAATAGAGTATCATTACTTACTTTAACTGAATAGGACTTGCTGTTTCTGACTAGCAGCTCCCTACAGAGAATCCACAAACTTGTACTGGATGCAAACTCAGCCAATTTCCAACTAACTCATGCAAATATATCTGTCCGCTTTATTTTTTATTTTTCTCAAATTACATTAAGTGCATTTGTCTAAACCATTAGTATCAGCTTGTCTCCAACTTTAAGAACCACAGAAGCTCACTATCCAGAATCAGACATCCTGTGAAACATCAGTTATCCTCATACGCCACTAAAATGTTTATGCAACAAACCTCTTAAACTCGCCTCGACGAGATTATTGTAAACTTGGCCACTGAGCCACTCTCCCCTCTCACTTCAACTCAATTTTAATTGTAAATCAAGTATAATTACCTTCACAGAGCACCACAAACCTCTGCATGTTTTACCTTAACTATTTTTCTTGTCTGATTATATTTGCATATGCATGATTACAGATATGGATTTTTCTTTTCTTTCTTTTTTTTAAAATTGAATTACTCTCGCATCAGTATGACATGTAATCAATTTCCTCCCCGAGCTTTGTTGGCAGAAGCAGGTCTGGGCTGTCCTCACCAGTGTCTGCCCTTCAGTGCCTACTGATGCCCAGCCAAGCCTCGCAATGCCCCCTCCCTTTGCTAATGGCAAGCCTGGCTAATAACTGCTTGTCCCGCTGCAGCACTGTGCTCTGACACGGGGACTATTGGTAATATCTGGCCGGGAGATGCCAAGTCAGGAAAAATGGAAGCAACGGGGAAGGAGGGCTGGCATCAATGAGAAGTTAAAAGACATGCAACAGTGGTATAGGATGTGTACCTAATGTTGACCCAATGTCAAGTTCATCACTCTAACTTCTGATGTGGAAACTGTTTGGCTTTAAAAAAAAAAAAAAAAGGTTTATTTTGTTTGGAACTGTAATGAATAAACTAACTAAATTATCTAGAATAGAACTAAATTACTATCCACATCTTTACTGTAATTCAATTATGCTAGATTGAGGAAACAGAGGCCAGCCTATTGTGCAACTGACAGAAGATAGCAACAGAGAATTGCTGCAGATCATGATGACCAAACGTTAACTACCCGTAACAATGTCAGATACACACTTGGAACTTGATGGGTTTACATATGTCCAGCGATGACACTAACCATCGTGACTTCACTAAGACATTATACAACTGTTTTTACAGGCTGAGCAGTACTCTCCATAATGAGTAAACTCAACTAGTGCACAATCAATGGAGTGCCTCCATTACTTTCATTACTTCCCGTCACAGTTGCATGCAAGATTTTAGTACCTGACAACATACATGGAGCGCACGGCAGGCCTGAACGCAATCACAGGCATTAACTTTAATCCATTATGTTTAAACATACACACAGAAATCTCGTCTTCTCTGTCTTTCCCCAAGGCAGCACTTGGACGACCGATAGCTTGTTTAACAACGAGTTTAGCACTGGTATTGCTGAATGCCCTTTAACCCTAAGAGCTAAACCTCCGCCCCCCAGCCACTCCAGCTCCTCTCCTCGGGTACTTCAGCCCGTTCATTGTGGCCGAGGGGCTGCTGGAGTTGTCATTATCATCTTTACACAAGGAGGAAAAACGCCTCCTACTTCCTAATCAGCCGGGGCCATCTTGACTCCAAGCCTCTCCAACTCTTTTCTCAGCCACTTGTGGCCTGACAGGTTTTGGTGTGAAGTGCAGGCAGAGTAAGAGGTAAGAGTGAGTGTGTGTGGATGTAAGAGTTTGTTTTGGGAGGTGTAGTATGTGTACTGGTCTCCCATCTCACCATAAACTTGCATCCACTTCCATGCACATTAGGAACATTGGGATACGTAAGGTGTTTTCTTCCTGTTTGCACCCGTGCATGGATGTGTGTGTCTTACATGAACGGGTTCACAAGCCAACCCACTCGCCCAGGGCCTCCCAGCACCTCTCTAAGTGCGTTTCTGGTGCCAGGGATGAGCACCGCACAGCTCTGCTTGAGTTAATGAAGAGACTGGCAAAGCAAGTTCCATTTGGGCCACCATGAGAGTGCTCCAGTCATCACACCGCAATTTGGAGACATCTGTTTAATCTGGCCCACTTTTAATCAGACACCCAAAATGTTTCAGTTAAATGCAAGCAAATGAATTCTGCCAAGATGATACCAAGATAACAATTTTGGCTCCCTTTTTTGTGTTTTTAATTTGTGTATGTTTGTTCTAATTACTGGAGATCTCTCCATTCCCCGGCTCTGTGATCGATTATGAGGTGACTGCTGAGGCAACTAGCATTTTGTCTCCACGGCGCCGCAGTGACGATGACCCTGTGGAGTCGGCTCATCCAGAGCTCATAAACAAAGAACAGTGGCCAATTATCGTGATTACTCTAACTGAGCAGAGACACAGTAGGCTTTGCAACTCTTTCAAACAAAACAAAACAAAAAAAAGGAACAATAAGAGTAATCTGCCCCACTCGATGTAAAAGACCATAATCTAATTCTTTTTTGTGAGTGCCAACTCATGACGTAGCTACCCAGCAATTTATAAAGGTACAAAATCAAAATCAAAGCATACAGCGTTGGTGATGTCGGGATCAGGGATCAGTGACAACAAGCTGACACTGGCTACGCCCTGATTTAGACTGCTGTGGTGAATCTTTGTAGAGCCTATGACGTAACCTGCGCGAGTGACTGAAGTCGTTGGTAGCATTTCTGCTTGTGTGTGTAGCATTATATATGAATTACCTTGTGCTTATGACTGCTTGTTTTATATGCAGTTCTAGCCAATAGAAACAAAATGCTGGGACATTTCTCTTTTCACCTCTTCTTTGTGCGCTTCCTCACGTAATTTCTGCTCATTTCAGCAATATCCCTCCAAGAATTTGCAGACAGTGAGTCCTTACACTGATGCTGCAATTATTATTCCTTATAACGAGACGATGATTGTTATTCTCTCACTGATGAATGCTAAAATTGCAGGAACTATACAGGAGAATCAACGGTGCTGAACAGGACAATTACAAAAGTTATGAGTTGTGTTCACGTGATGTGTAGTTATTTTTAGGCGGTGGATGTTAAGTTGCACTTTAGGATGCGCGGTAGGTCACAGGGTAGTGTTTCAGAGAGGTTTGTGGTTACGACGTAGCTATGGAGTGGATTTCCTGGCAAAACGTAAATCAGTAGCAAATGAAAGACAAGGACACAAGGATGGAGGTAGGTTGCAAAGAGGCTTGCAGATGCAACTGTTGATGAGCTAAAACAGCATCATTATAGTATAGCCACTAGTACCTACTCGGCTCAGCTCAGCATGGCTCAACTCGGTTTTTAGGGTTTTCCATTAGGTGGTTACTTGATACTTGGTACTTTTTAGTATCTGCTCGGCCGACGTTCCAAGTGATCCTAGGCAATCTGAAAATGTGACGTCAACAGACTGCATGTCACTGATTGGCTGGTCACTCGATGAGTCATGAGAGTGATTCTGTGTCACGGAAATCAAAACCATCATTTTTGAAACCCAGCAACAAGGCCCACATTGCTAAACGTGTACTCAATTGTAATGGAAACCTACTGAAATGGTGTCAAGTCGTGTGGAGCCAAGCAGGTATTAGTGGAAAAGGGCTAGTAGCGTTTGACAGCTAATAAGCTTTGAGGAAGAGCACTGGCTCAGCCATCAGCTGATGTGGGCTGGCACTAGGATAAGCTGACTTCCTAGTATTGGGTCTGACTTCATATCCTATATAGATGCTTCACTTTTAGGTGACAAGTACCACAAGGCAAGTTCAATCTGTTTCCATTATATTACTGAGAAGTAATTTTTATAGTTTGTATGTCCATGAATTGGGGACCTCATACAAATGATGAATAGTGTATCAATAGAAATAAAGGACATTTTTGTAATTTAGGGGTGAACCGTCCATGTAATGTAAGGCCTTCAAGTCTCGCTTTCTTCTTTTACTTGCCCACTTTTTACTGGACATACTGCAGTGTCTCTTATAAGACTGCTCAGCAAAAAGCTATACTGTACTTATGAATAAGTAACGCTATGTTCAACCTGCTGTTTCACCACTTTGATAACAAAATGTTCTTCCGTGCAGCGGTCTTCTCCAACATCAGTGTAATAAGCAGCAGTGCGGTGTTATCAGAAATGCTTTTCACGTTCGATGTTTTACACTTTAGCATGAGGGGGGGAAGTACACCCTTAATGCATTCAACATGGCCTTCCGCATTACCTACATGCACTCCACTTGATGTCTCCATTTATTTGCTGATAACATTTACATTACCTTCTCACTCTGCAACATTTGCTGCTGCACCGCAATCACTCTGTAGTTTATTTCTCCATTAAATGTGTTGATACACTTTATGCAAAAAATAAATAAATAAATAAAATAAGCTATTCCAAAAGCAATTTAACTTTCCTATATCACAGTTTCTCTTTCCTTCCCTTACAGTTTTGGGTCTGAAAATGCCTTCGGGGAAATTAGCAGGTTAAATCTACAACCAATAGTTTGGTGAAATTGTGGCTCTGACACAATATTATACAATAAAATTGGACAGAATTGCGTTGTGTTTAAATGGACACATACCTCCTGGTATTTCAGAAATTAGCAGGGAAGTGCTGTGCGTTTACACTGTGTGATACTTCTCTATCACTTCATCCCTCTTATTGCTCTCCAGTCAATTTAAACTGGCGCAGATTGATAGTTTTGTGGCCATGCTGACCCCAGAGACCCCTATGCAATCCCAGATGGCCCAAATTGATCAGCTAATTTGATGCTATGAGACTAATTGCACAAACCCTATTGATACCTCACCACTATCATCATCTCCATATAGACAGGTATGTGGTTATCTTGATCATGTGTATGTATATAATAACATGTAAAACCTTTAGGCACAAGAAAAACATTGTACCGTTTCATTATTTGACCCAAAGAAAAATGCTAACCATCAGCTCCCAAATTAAAACACTGCTGTCACCACAAGAGCAATCTGCATCACGTAAGCTGTTGTCTCTTTACTTAGCCTCAGGAGGAAAAGACCAGTACTTTGGGGGCTTTCCAGTGAATCCAGCAGGTATCTGGTCCAAAGGGTCTGGTTCTACCCCTTAGTAATTGCTTGCGAAAGTCTCCATGTACATTAGCCTGCGGTTTAGAGATTGCATTTCAGCAAATGCAGGATTTTTGCCAAATTTCTGTCAAAAATATTTTACATCTTTTTAAAGTGGATCTATATTTACTGAAGCAGAAGTAGGTGCTCGTTTTTGTTAATCAAATAGCAAGAAATAAGAAGAAAATGCACGCGCACCAATCATGAACCCCTCCGTGAAACAGAGCAGAATACATTCTGTCTTTGCTCTCCTTCTTCTAATTACAACCAAAACTTCCTCTAACATGCTTAGCTAACTGGACTCAGGCTACAAAACAACAACAAATACCGCTACTAAAATTCTGGTGCCTACACTCTAGTCCCATTCCCATTCATCTGCACTTATCCATTTAAGCCCCTTTTCAATTAGTACCTACTCGGATTGATTCAGCATGGTTCACCGTGGTTTTCAGGTCACAGTACCTGGTAACTGTCTGCTCAGCTGGGGTTCCAAGCGATCCAAGCAGGTGCTAAAATGTGATGTCGTCAGACTGCATGTCACTGATTGGCTCATCAGTGGTGTCATCTGATGAGTCACGAGAGTGTCTGAACCTCTATTTTTGAAAACCGGCAACAGGAGAAATGGCTACAAAACAACGCCGTGAGCCCCGAGTCTGATGAAAAGCCACAGACCGAGCAGCAAGTATATTCTTGCCTCGACGTCCACCTTTGTTGTAGCATTCATGTCGCATGTTTATTACGTTGCAGGATGTTTGGACGCATTGCTGTAACAACATCCAAGTTAAGTCGTGGCAAGTGGATCCGAGTTGGTGCAAATGGAAATGGGCTTTATGGACGTTACTGGAGAAGAGAAGATGACTAAAAACTGAGTGGAATTTTTGTCATGTTCATAATCCACACAGATGTGTGTCAGTGATATAGCCGTCCAACACGACAACAAATGTGTCATAATTTTCTCTATGTTTTTGGAAAAACGGCAAGTGACATTTAGAAACGTAACTTCTAACAAAAGTAAAGGAAAAACTGTACTTTCCAATTTTCCAAGTGTAATTCTGACTATAATGCTAAAATTGCCTTGACTCTAATTATATTTAATCACAGCTTTTTTGATTTTTATAGCCTCCTCTTTAAATACAACATAATCACTTACTGGCATTTGCTATTTGACTTGAATTGTCTCCAATCTCTCAGTGTTCAGCTCACCTAACTGCTACTCATGTTTGGGTGGCAGCTTCTACTACCTTAAATGCCTTCATCTATCATCAGAGCAACTGATCTAATTTCTCCCCTTCTGACTTTGTTACAGCCTTCATTTTTACTGCATTTGCATACTGTTGCTAAAAAGCAAGCGCGAGCTTCACATTGTATCCCGCTGGCTATATGTGATTAAGGCACTGCCCACTCCAGTCCAGTGTGTATTTTTAACTTTTAAGTCATTTTCCAGTCAGAACCAACACATAGTCTGCTAATGCAAAGAGATGTGGCCTCAAGGTGCTTTATAATGTAAGGTAGAGACCCTACAATAAGACAGAAAAAAGCAAGCACTTGGCGACAGTGTGACACTCGTAGACGCTCACACACACAAACACACAGTAATTTCATGCTCTACGCTCCTATTTCCAGCTAACAGAGCTGTATAGTGTCGACCAGGCCATGGCTGAACACTGTGACCCCATAAAACAAATCACTAATCTGATGTTTGTTTCAACATTTGTTTATAGTGCCCTTAAAGTCTGCTGTTAGTCAGCTTTACAAAATAAAAGCCCTGAATTTCATAAATACAGTATGGCTGATATAAGGTTGCGTGTTTGCAGTGCTGAGGTCGGGCTCTAAATCAGGTTGTATGTGTGCTTGTGAGTGCTAATGTGCAGGTCACAGGAATCATAAACAACAAAGCCAACACAGGAGCAGACAGGACCCTCATTAAATCAGTGCAGGTTCACCCCCTATGTGTGCATGTGCACCCCAACGCTGGATCATTCCACAGGCGACAGAAAGATTGCCTGTGCTCGGTTGTACCCATATTCTCTGCTTCTCTTCTGCACGTATGCACATAACCTTCTTCATTTCATCTTGCCTTTATTTATCTTCTCCTCCTGTCACAGTGGTCCAGGAATAAAAACTCCCCTCTGTTGCCTCTAATGTCACACACTTCCCCTTCATTCCTTCTTTTCTTCATTTCACTGCCATCCACATTAATCCTACATCTGCCTTTTGTTGCCAGCAGCCTTTCTTTTCCCTTCTTATAAAATTCTCTTTCCGACTGCCACCCCCTACACCCTCCACTCTTCTCCTATAGCCCCAATAACTCAAACAGTCCTTTCTTTGATGCATCATTCATGGTTTTGTTCCCTAATGCACTCTCTATCTCTTTCACAGCCACAATATCAAATCTTCATCATCGGCTTTTATCTGGTATTCTGCCCCCCCAACCCCCACCCCCAACACACACACACACACACACACACACTCCTCCACTTGTAAAGTCTTGTCTTGACTTCTCTGGCTGCTGCTTCTTGCCCCTTTCTATTTCTATCCATGCAGCAAAGCTCAGCCTCTCATCCCTGCTCTTTCAACCCTTTCTTTTATGCTACCTCTATCCTATCTCCCTCTCATTCCTTTTCCCATCATTTCCACCCCCCACTCCCCCCACCATCTTATATTGCCCCTCCATTTTCTCCCCTTCTCTTCCTTTCTGTCCATCTGCAGTTCCCTGAGGTGAGTGGCTGAGTGCTAATGCCCAGGTCTCAGTAATGGGATAATCCTTTACATCAGCGGCAGCATCAGTCCAGCCACATATCACTCTCTAAAACCCACATTTATCAATAGTAACGGGCTGTAATCTCCGCATCACATGCCATTCATGCACCGAAATGAACACACAGAGTACACATACGCTGACCGGATGCCTCAATGTCGAGGCCTAGCCCCGCTCCAGGTCCCATTTTGTTTCTTATCAGCTGAATGTCACAACAGAGATTGCTTCTGCACCACTTTTACCTGCTGATAAACAAGCAGCCTATAGGATGTTTATCATCCATACACAGCAGTATGTCGTGTGGTATGATGGAGCAAAGTGTATGCTGTAAAGACAGATATCCAGCCTGAGGCTACTAAACTAATGTCACAACAGCATTTAAGTGCAAGACAAATGCACTAGTGATTACATGCTTATAGATGTAATCATGTCATTTACTGCCTCGCATCAGCAGTTTCTCTGCAGACGTCAAGGTGAAGTATGTTTCGCACTGTATGCAAGTATGTGCAAATGCATACACACACGCGCGCGCAGGTTTATTCCTGTCACAGCTGAAACATCTGCGCTCCCGAATGACAGCAACGTCTGGGGAGCGTTGATGTGTTGCTTCCACTGTCCGAGTCCACCTGTGCCCAGAAATAGCCTGAAAAACACAATCTCTCTAAAACACCTGCTCTGGGCCTTACATAACGGCTGGGGGAGAAAAGACAAAAAAGCACGGAGGGTGAAGAGGAGTTTAGGCCGAGGGATGTCTGAAAACACCCAAAAACCTGCAGCACGACTAAAACTAGGTGTTGGGGTCAGTGAGGTCACTGCTGCATCACTGGAATATCTGCAACCGAAAAGTTATGAGCCGTAAAATGCCAGAGTCTTCTACACCCCGAGCCTGAGGGCTCCACCAGTTAGTTGTTTAAACACTTAGCCTAAAGGGGTGCTACACCTGAAAAGTGTTAATATTTTTTTTGAACCTGTACACGGATAGAAATATAATTAAACATTTTTGTCATGCAGTTTAGCCCTGAGACAACTTTTGGGGGGGTCCAGTTATGCACCATGATGCTTAGTTCACTTCAGGAAACAACCCAAACTGCTGGTGGACCGTCCAACAACATGGCCTCTGATCCTACTGAATAAGTTTGTGATAATATTGTCATGAAACACAAAGTAGTGCCTCCTGAGACATATACAAATAAATACCACATAAAAGTATATTTCTGGGAAGAAGAGAGGAGGTAGTATTAAAGGCAAAAACTTGGAAATAACACAAACTCATCATGTTTTGTTATTATATCACCTTAGATCAGGTAGAAGGTCCAACTTCTGTGCTTTGCCCTTTTAGAAGTAAAACTAATATTGTTCTTGACGAATGACGCACCGAGCTGTGATTCCTGTGAACTTTTCAGTTTGCCTCACGTCAAATATCCTCAAGCCAGACATCGATGTGACACCTGTGCCACAAAACAACAAATTAATGCAACACTTAAATCTCTTACTTATAAGCAATTATAGCAGGACTGAGCTATGCAGTATACGCAAATGTGTAGCTGTATATGTGCGTTTGATATGCAGGTATCCAAGCCTCATGTGTGCATACGTTCACTAACCACTCGTTGAACTGATTATCAAGGGAAATATCTAAGCAGCCAATCACAAGGCAGCAAGTCGAGGAATTTGGACATGCCGACAACCTGTTGAAATTCAAATTGAATGAGAGTGGCAAAGGACAATGTGAATGTGGCTCGTCTGAGTATTTCAGAAACTGCTGATATCTTGGTTTTCCCACACAGGCATCTGTGAGGTTTAGAAAATATCCAGTGAGCAGCAGTTCTTTGAGTAAAAAACCCTCGTTGATGCCAGAGGTCAAAGGAGAATGGCCGGACAGCTTCGGGCTAACAGGAAGGCAACAGTAATTCAAAGAGCCACTCATTACTACCGAGGTATGCAAAAGAGCATCTCTGAACTCAAAATACATCAAACCTTAGTAGTAGATGGGCTACAGTAGCAGAAGACCACACCATGTGTCCCTGCTGTTAGCTCACAAAAGGAAGAAGACTACAATTCGTATAAGCTTACCAAAGTTGGAAAACAGAAGACTGGAAAACATTGCTTAGTCTGATGATTCTTCATTAGTGCTCTGACATTTGGGTAGTAGCATCATGATTTGGCATAAACAACATGAGACCACGGACCTATCCTGCCTTGGTGTGGCTGATATTTGCTCGGCACACTTTGGACCTTGTATTACCAGTGGAGCATCATTTAAACACCACAGCCTACCAGAGCATTGCTGCTGACCCCGTCCATCCCTTTAAGCCCTGAGTGTACTAATCTTCTAATGGCCACTTCAAAGAAGGGCAACACTCCTTGTCACCAAGCTCAGATCATCTCAAACTGGCTTCTTGAACACAAAAACTAATTTGAGTTCAGTCCAAAGATCTGAATCCAGTAGATCACCTTTGAGATTTGGCGGAACAAGCGATCATGGACCAAGGAAAATTACGGTAATTCTAAAATCAAAAAGGGGTCCAACCTAGTGTACTTATAAAGTGGCCAATTAGGGAACAGTCGAGGTGTTTCAGTTGTGTATTTACCCCAAATCTATGAATGCTCACAGTGGCGAGATAGTGGAATTACTGGGAACACTTTGGAAATGACTGCAGGCCTATGCACAAAGCAGTTTGTACTTGTAGCTGTAAGCTATGCAGTCTGGGTTTGTGCAGCTGCAAATTCTATTGGTCTTTTTTACCCCTTTCACTTCACATTTATCCACCCAGGATCCTTTCACTTGGTCTCATCATGCATCATTTGAAGATTATGCAGTAGACTGGATGTTAGTTCCCATTTAGTGTTTCTCCGGTTAACAAGGTGCACTGGCAGCAGCGAGGTGGCATCTAAACTACTATTTCGGATAAATGAAGATAAGCTAACAAATTAAATTCACACTAAACAGAACTACAGAAAAGCGGCAAATAGCTATCAAACGCTATAGCGCTTTGAATATTCTCAGATAAGTTGGGAGACTGCAAAGAAAGAAGCCTTTCTGCCTGCGCCGTGCTGGGTACTTGCAGACGGGGCTGTGAGGCTGGCGTCAGCTGAACAGAGCATTATGAAGATGACTGACTGCAAGTCATAATTTACCACCTCTTCACTGCTTCCAGGTTGAGGATAATGATGGGGATTAAGGTACAGTAGGTAGAAGGGGTGGGTTCTAAAGGAATCGGGTGTCAAAAAGTCTTTTCATTTATCACACTCCGCAGGTCACATCTGAAAGGTCTTCCTGGAGATAGACTCTTTCTACCCTCATCTAGCAATCTGACAGAGTTGTGGTTCAATATGCACACGGGGTGCTTTTAAGGTCAAGGCTCAGAGCGCTTTCTGTAAAGTTTTCTTCACGAGTTACATTTTCCAGTTGTTCTCAAAGAATATTCTTCCAACTTAATGCTTCAGCAGCAGTTCAGATGAAACATTTGAATGAATTAACCACATTTTTGAAGGGAAATTAATGATTAAACTCTACTCGACGGCATGTCCTGTCCAGTTTTGTTGTTATGCACTAAAGTATGTAAACCATTCAACGTGTGCATCCCTTTCCACCACTACTACTTTTACAGACTGGCTGGAAGTTTCAAAAAAAGCCTAACCAACACTTGCTGCGTGGATTTCACACTGTTACAACTGTTATAACTTCTCAAAGACCACCAGCTAATCAGTGAACCATTTTTGGCAATCTGTCATTTCTCACGACCAATAACACGACAGCAGGTGGTCCAAGCAGTGTCAGCCACAACATAAAAGAATAAATAAATGATAACCCGTAATAAATGCTAGGAAAATAAGTTCATGTTTTGTGTGTCTGATAGGGCTTCCACGATTAGTCGACTAGTCATGATTACGTCGACTATCAGAATCGACGACGACTGATTTAATAGTCGAAGCATCGTTTGAAGCTTTGTAAGATCACAAAAGACGCAGGAATAAGTAGTAGGATTTAAGAGTGTAATAACGGACTGAAACAGTAGATGGCAGCACTGCATGTACAAGGATGCCAGCTGCCGTTAAACCCCGAAGAAGAAGAAGAAGGCTGTGTCCCAGAATTCATAGCGCAGCCCAGCTCAGTTTACAACAATGGCGGCAGCTAGTTAGTTTTAATATTACTCTTATTATTCTTTCTGGGTCACAAAATAAACGTTTAACATATTTTCAGGCGAGAATGTAGCTGTGTAAACCTCAAATATCTGCTCAGTTTATCAGGACACCACATATTTTCAAAAGCGTCTGTTACCCACCAGCTCGATAGCTAGCCGGGGGCAAGGCTCACTAGAGCCCGTGAGAACACCGGACTCCCGGCAAATCGTTTTCAAACCCACCGCCGTCTTTCGCTACTCAGGTTACACATGATATATTATTCACTTAGATAACTTAAAAATGTTATTGTTTGGCTTTTTTTTGTATTTTATTTGTTCCTGAGTAAATCGGTTTGGCTGAGATAGGTGTTATAGTTTTTGCACAGCTGAATAAACGTCAAGCAGACAGCTGATTATCAGAAGTGTGAGATGCTGGAGAATATACTCCGGTGTCCTGTTATATTTTAGATAGCAAGGAGTTTATTCAACTTCACTGAAACAATCTGCAAATTTCATTATAATTTAATAAACTATCATCTTGTCTTTATTTTCAGTTAGCACATACCTGAAACACTTAAAGCTGTAAACTAATGATAGTTATATAAGAGCAGATGCTGCTGGTGCAATAAGCTGTACGTTTTAAGTCCAAAGGATGCATGATCTGATTAGTCGACTAATCGCAAAAATAATCGGTGACTAGTCGACTATCAAAATAATCGTTTGTGGCAGCCCTATCGTCTGACAGAAAAAATATATCAGTGAATATTTGGGATTTTTAAAAACCACCAGTATTAACCAATCAGTATTAATATCAATCTTAGAATTGGTTGGGCTCTATTTCCAATCATCTCTCTTGCATGAATTTTGGCTTCACAGTTGGTCTGATCCCCTGTGGGCAGGCCAGATATGTAAGAAATCTGTTTAAATCAGAAGAACCTAACCCCTAACCCTTCCCCCAGCTCTGAGCTGCATTCCACCAGCAATCTGGTGGATGTTAAGAGATTCCTATACATACACCTAAACTGAGTTAGACTGATGAAACGAATACTGCTGGGGGCACAAACCAAAACAAGTCAAAAGAAACAAAACTAAAAGTCCAGAGATGGTTTGGTGGTTTCTCAGAGAACGGAGCAACTGGAATTTTTATGGCATTGATTTCAGGCTTTCCTGGTATACTCTGAAATCTGAAATCATAACTGTGCCCAAGGCTAGCAGTAACATTTCTTTTGAGAAGCATATATGTGGTGTTAGTAATCACAAGTCTGCAGTGCCGTTTGAAATGTTGCATTTTCATGGGAATCAAGATCACACAGGTGACGGAAACTTTAAATGCAAATACACTCAAACAAATTAAAAATGACCTTGTAAATAATGTCAATAAAATTCCTTATCAAGCATTACTCAAATGAACACGCAGACTGAGGCGCTGACAGGTATGTCAATCTCTGCAGAGTGTCACTTCGGGGATAAATGGGGTGGGGTTTAACATTACGCCCACCCTGCCTCTTTCCTCGAGTCACCCCTATAGTGTAATCGCTGACCTTGATTTGTAAAACCCTGGGGAATCGCTTTTCTGTAACGTGTAAAACCTCACTGTTTAACTTGTTCTCAGCTCAGACTCTAAATCCCTGTCTGTCGTGACTGACCTTGAAGTCTGGCTTTGACAAGAGTAAATGTAATAGCATTATAACTGTTGTACAGAGGAGACTCACGAGCTAGACAGGGCACTTGGCATATCAGATTATTCCCCAAAACATATGTACGCCTGCGCTGTGGTGACAGCTATAGTGGAATATGCTTAGGGCTATGAAACCTGCATGTGTGTATGCGTGTGTGTGTCCTCGCATGTGTGTATGTGCGTGACAGGCTGAGCCACAGGAGTCAGTGGTAATTCAATATACAAGACGATGTCGTCGGACGACAAGGAGAACAACTGTTCTCTGCATTTCCCCATTAACAGCGGGTGATAAAAGCCACTGCTCTGCCTCGTTGTCATAACAATTTCCTGAAACACCCACATGCACACGCACACACACACACACACACACACACACACACATTTTTCTCCTACATCAATAAGACACCACACACAAAGACGGTTAAATGGATAAACGAATGAGCCCATGAGTTTGATCTCCTAAGTTATACATGGCAATAATGTCTTCTGCAGAATCTTTTCCCTCAAGCCTTAGCAACAGCAGGCCACCGCATGAGTAGAAAGAAGACCATTCATCACACCCTTGGGCATGCTCAGCTCCTCTTAGCCCTGGAGGCATTTTGTACCTTTGAATCTTCACTGTCTTTGACTCTTTTTTGTATTTGCAGAAGGGCACAAAAGGATGTACGTTTTCATTATGACTGTAAAAGCCACCCTTTCATAAAGAGGCACCACATGTCAAGGTGAGAAGGAACAACAGCATACAAAATGGTTGTATAACAGATATAAATACAACTATTACAGGAGACTCTTTTCTTATTTTTTTAGTTTGTTTTGCCCAAACATATGAGCATGTGCCACAGGACAAACACTACAAAGTCCCATTCCACTACAGGCAGCCCCTTTTACCACTGCTGCTCTTGTGCAATAAAAGAAATGATTCCTGACTAGGTTCCCCTCCCAAATGGTATCTGCCAAAGCTGCTGATGGATCATCCAGTAGAGCTGCAAGCACCCCAGCCAATGGGCAAACCCAGCTTACAACGCTGGTGGGTAGGAGTATACATAAAGAATGTTCTAGCCCATGAGAGCTTAATGTGTGACAAAGTTCCTGCCACTACATAGAAAATACTTTTCTTCTATTTGCAATCCCCTCCACAGTTTCCCAAAGCATTCTATATTTAAGTGACTTACACAAGTGCACACATAGCTTTTGGTTCAGTAAAGATTTCCATGCCTGGCTGCTGGCCTAGTAGGACACCTCGGGATATGAATGAATTGTAACAGTGAGCCAGGTCTTTAAATCAAACCATTCACCCACCCTGAATTGGACCGTAGCTAACTCATTTTCCTGGTTCTGATCCATTGGGTGCTCCTAAATACCCCTTAAGGTGAGGCTGAAAACTAGACAAGGGGCAATGTGTGTAATGCACCATGGGTTAAATGACTATAGGCATCAGAGAGGTTAAGGAAATTCATGTGCCCTCAGTACAAGAGCGTGAACATGACACTGCTATCCAACCAGGTCAGAAATGAAGAGCCTTTGTCATTCTGGCCTTACAAGAAGGTGAAGAGGTGGACTTCTTTTCAAAAGAAAAATACAGTAATAATTAACAAATGGAACAAGAAATTATTTGGCAAAGTCAGAGGGCCGTGTAGGAGTGGGTTTCCAATGATCATTTTGGAATCCAGTGCTTCACACATACAAACAGCCTGCACTTGGGCAGGCTGGCTAGTATATTAATGACAGGGCAAGAAATCTCCACCATCCATGATCGATTTACGAGGGGACAATCGCCTCCCTCCTTTCTTGAAAGTTCAATTGCTGCTAATCAGCTAGCCCTGGCCCTTCCTGTGTCATGTTTCCTTGAGAATAGCTCAATATCAGGGTTGCAGCAGTCCATGTGATCATTCATTTGCCTCTCTATAGATTTCGTCCCACAGTCAGATGACGTGGACTGCAGCTGGTGACTCTATTGCTTCTTAGGCTCTGCTGGCTTCAAACCAGATCCTACAACAGGGAAGAAACGAGCCACGACGCTTTGACGTGTTAGAGCAGAACAGCAAATACCACTGGCAGTCCAAGACACTGGGATCCAACAGCACCACAGTATCACTCGACTCATTTGAGAGGGAGTCTGTCATATTTCCTTATTAGTAATTTTTCACAAAGAAATTGACGTTTTTAAAGGAGTCCTGTAAAAAACTAAGTACATCATTCCCGCTTTTATAGGAATTAATAAGCAGCATCCAGGAGCTGCAAAGTGTGAGGACCTCTATAAAACCAGACCTTTTGGCAGTTTTCTAGTCTGTAGCTTTCAGGTGTGAGTTAACTCAATCCTACAATGTTCCCAGAAGTGGACATTCTTACAAATTTACTCCAGATTCAGACCATGCAATGCTCAGAGAAGTTATATCAGTGTGTTGAAGTTGGCTTAGGTTTGCAAAGTTGACTCTGAACAAAGCACAAGACTTTTGGATCAATGTCCTTTGGACAGATGAGCCGAAAGCGGAGATATTTGTCAATAATGCACAGGGTCATGTTTGGTGAAAACCAAACACAGCAACTGTCAAGCACGGTGGTGGAGGGGTAATGTTTTGGGCTTGTTTTACACACAGGACCTGTGCTCCATTACCTGCTCTATAAACCAAAGTATTCTAGAGTCAAATGTGAGGCCATCTGTATGACAGCTAAAACCTGACAGGAACTGGATTGTGAATGAAGGTGTTGCAATGGCCCAGTCAACCTCATTATAACATGACCATCAGAGAGCTTCACATAAACGAATCCCCACAAACCTCAATGAGCTAAGGCAACACTGTAAAAAGGAGCGGGAGTGAAGTTATTGCTGCTAAAGGTGATTCTGCAAGCTATTGCACAACCACATTTTATGGTGTGTACTTAAGTTTTTCATCAGACTGGGTGAAAATGGTCTCTCAGATAGATCAGTGTATCTGCACAACACCTTAAACAACAATAAAATAACATTATATTGCATATGCTTGCCTTTCTTTCCTCTGTTTTACAAATGAATACCCCACTTAACAGAAAAGAGGATTTCACTGCAGGGGAAGTGAAGCAAATGTGGATAATGAATGTTAACGGTAATAAAAGGAATGAAGAGGTCATTTCCAAGAAAGACTAAAGGCCGGAACAAGAGGTACAAGAGATGTAAACAGAAAAAAAGAGAAAAAGGATGGAGAGGATGTTGTGGAGGGAGTGGTAGAGAGGCTTCCTTCCAGGCTGACCTCTGAGCACCCCCTAATTGGGCAAATCTTTAAGTAGGTGCCTGGCACCCTGCTCTAGAGAACCGGTTGGACAGAAAGCAAGAGAGACAGAGAGACTTAAGGAAGGGGGAAACATTTACAGACACAAGAGGGGCACCATGGAGAGGTTGAGCTATGTGAGCACAAAGAATAGAGCGGTAAACTCACTAATCTGTACTTGCCTTAACTCCTCATTCCATGCTGCCCTGCCTTCAACCTATGAATAGCTGAATGACTGCTGAAAAAATACATTTGGCTTCCCATGTTGACAAAGCTAGTGCAGAGACCAGGGACTGTTTCTGTAACAGTGCGGCCAATGGAGGTGAAGGGCCATGATAGAAAGGGAAGAGTGCTCTTTGAGGGCCTCTCCAAAGGACTAATTTATGAGCATGCTGATCAATGGGTTAATTAAGTGGAGAGAGGAGAAAATGGGGCAGCCAAGGAGCTGAGTAACCACTGGAAAGGGTGACGGAAGGCCAAATGGGTGGAGGTTAGGCAGGGAACAACAAAGAGGCAAGCAGATTTTCCCAGCTGAACACACAGAGGATGATGAGCCCACAGTGGGATTTTGATTTCCCTTGTGTACTTAACTCAATCGACTGGGCCCATCCAATAACTCTCTGATGGAAATGTCTCCATGTTAGCGATGATCGTGAACTATCGGCTCACCTGCTGGAATCAATACAGCCCCACCTCTTCAGATTTATCAAAGTCTGGCAAAACAAGATGTCACAACGCAACCTGTGGTTCAGACTTTCACACACATCTGGAAAATCAATTCAGGTATTTATGAACGCAATCTGAATGGGAGGAATGCGCATGCCAGGTACACACATACTTCCATAACGCACACCCTCGTGGCTGTTGTGTCCTCCAGAATGCAAAGCGTGTCCTCTAGTGAGACGAATCCTTGAATTGTTTTTATTCTCCACGAAAGAAGACAGAGGAAGGGACAGTGAAGAAATAGGCCTCGGAAATCCTGCTGACTTGCAACCTTCTGAATCAGCGCCCTCTTCTCCTACACCCCTTGTAATTTTCAAGTCGCTGGAGTTTAAAGCCGAAAGGAAAGAGACTATTTAATGTCGGCACTCACAGAGATCTTCCCAGGTCTCCTACTTTGCAGCAAAAATGCGACCCTAGTCATTTTAACAGTGTAAAAGGCATACATCGTAACATCCCTCCAAAACAATCTCACTACTCATTAGGCAGCAGCACCGGTGTGTGATCAAGGTTACACTCCCTTACCCTGCCTAATTAAAATGACAAGACTCTATCTTTTTTCCACTAAGTTGTTACACTCTCTACATGTAGCCTATACATTACTGTACCTATTACCTTTATAGCTCATGCTCCCTATACTTGCTTTTCCAATATTTTATATTCATATTATGATCACTATCAACCTCTTAAATCCGTGAATCTGTTACACCCAAAACCTGAAAAAGAAAGTTCAAAGTTCTTTTATTCAAATTCTAGACAGTCAGAAGGGACACATCAAGGGCACAGCGCAGGGAACATGAGTCATTTTTACCAAGATACTGTAGCCTGAGGGTAGCAGATAAGTGCGCTCAATATAGTTCGCTACGAGTCAGAACAGTGACATTTATGTTCCTGGTGCTGGGAGCTGCTACCTGTGAAAATATGTTCCGAGAAAATCTGCTCACGCGGGGTTGTTTTTGGTCCAAAAGCGAACCACACAAGACTGGAATTTAGCCTCTTTTTCCTGCTATCATTTGTCAAGAGAGGAACTGCTACAGCCTTGAGAGACAATGCGAAGAGCCACAGATGAATGATTCAAACAACATGCATTGTTTTCCATGAAGGATGGAGGATACACATGCTGCATCCTTAAATATTAGGACAAAACAAAAAGAAAAGTGCCTTTAGTTCAAATAAATCAAAGGAGAAAGGCGTGCAGAGGGCTTTGAGGCATTTGCTTAGCGTGTGCATAAAGGCGAAACCTTTTGTTTCCGTGTGTGTGTCTGTGTTGATGCGTGTGTTTGTGTGTGTGTGTCCCTCTTCATCCTGAGGGTTTTCTTTGCTGATTGTGACGATAACAGTGACGATCATCGCCTGCTCTGCATCACTGAAAGTGTAACGCTGCCATTCTGCCGCTCATTCATCACTGTCGCTCCACTGCTTTCGTTCATAACCGGCAAACTCTCGTAGCGAGAGGCTGTCAAGTAAGAGACATTGTAATTCACAATGTTAAAATGGGCTTATTCTTTTCATTAGCATCTGCCATCAGGACAGCTAAGGCCTAGCAGCCTAACAATGCGTCAACTGGAGCTAGACAGCGTGCAGTGTATTGAAGTGAACGCTCGATTTATTCAGAGGAGGAGCGGTGGAGGCTTGGTTTTTAAGGTGAGGTTGTGGCATCCTGTATATGCCCACACACTTCCACGCCTCAATGAGAAATGTTTGAGCTGTATAGAAGTTAGTGACTATGGTGTGGTAAACAGTCCATCCACAACTCCTGCAGGCAGCTCTCTAAACAGCAGCGGTAACCTCTGGGAGGAGGACAGCAGAGACCGCTAGATCTGCATCCTCAAGTGTTGCCATTAGCTGGCAGCTCTGGCCATGCCTCCAACACAACCACCGCAACCCACCGTCACTTATGTCAGCAGATGGACATCAAATGGGTAACAGTCTATGGAACAGCCACCAGCTATGCCAACTGGCTAGGCTCATTATGTTTGACTGACTGAGATCTGTGCCTTTTTTGTGTGTCTGTGTGTGTGTTTGTCCCAGCTCCAGAGGGAAATATGTGTGTTTTATAACAACCCACATCATTATACAGTACAGCCACAGCGATAACACTTCAGCATGTTGGCCAACACAGCCACAACTGCTGCTGCTGCTGCCTCCTCTGCCAGCATTACCATTCAACTGGTCCTTCTCAAGCTAGTTGTTAGGGCTTCGGCTGACAGCTCATACTAATATATGTGGTGGTGTGTCAGCCAATACTAATGTGACTAGAACAGCAGGGAAGAGGGAGCATATAGCAGATGTTAGAAGTGCAAAATAGAGATGGTGCTGTTGTAATGTTGTGGCATCCCTCTCCCCGCCTTACTCTCCCGGCTCCGCAGTCTGTCCCTTCACAGCCCACTTTCTTGAAAAGCTCTCCTATTTGCTCTTTAGCATGTTTCCTACACTCTTTTACTTTGTTTGTTTTTTTCCAGAGTGCGACATCTGTGGTCACTTGACTTTCTGAGCACACTTCCTCCTTCTCTCGCTCTGCATGTGTCTGAGGTAAGAGAGCAGGGACAGCAGCATGCCCGCCTGCCTCCACCTGCACCTTGACCTGGACCTTGTTTGCAATTCTGTGGGTTTACTGTAGAGTACTGGCCAGGACGTGGCCAGCCCTGCCATTGAGATACTGTCAATATTATCTCACTCAAATATATAAATATAAATATATATAT
>NW_005187661.1:536727-565960 GCF_000239375.1 Pundamilia nyererei | reverse complement strand
ACCCAGGGTGAGATCTAAAACCTGCAGGACACCGGCCCTTGAGGCCTGGAGTTGCTCACCCCTGTTGTAAATGATACACGGGTTGGGCAATTCATTTCCTGAAGCACCGACATGAGAAACTGGGAAGCTGTCAAATGCTTTGACTTCTCAGGTAGAACAGAAAAACACTACAACCAGTCCATTTACCAGTGAGTTGAACCCAATTCTGCTCAATATTACTTTGATCTCTTTTTAAGCTTCATGGTGCGATCCTCCACAACAGTCCTAGTTTCTCATGTTGCCCTTTGGAAACATTTATTACCCAGCCTTTACTATAATATGACTAAACTATTTCATATAAGTTTATTTAAAGTACAGAGTTGGTCCCAGACTAGTGGTTCTTTAATCCGAAGGGCAACTGCCAGGAGACTCAACACCTTTGTAGATCATCGTGGCAGTGACAGGGAGAGATACATTGGTCATGTGTCAACAGAAGCAGTGCCAGATATATGATGCATTTAATCCAACCCGTTGCTGACCCCGCTGCTGTTGAGTCCATCAAAACTGCATTATGCTTTCTATTAAGGACTTGATTGTGCAATACAGTTCAACAGAGTTCCAAACCTCTGCATGTTTTCTGTCTAAGAGGAAATGTTGAGCTGGAGCCAGTCTGCTCTGTGAAACCATCAGAGGGATGTTAGCTATCCCGATAGCTGGCCGATGGGTGTTCTGGGTGGTTTCTCACAGTCTCTGTGTCTTCCTTTGGCTTTTATCTTTCTAAAGAAATAAGAGGAGTAAATGTTCATTGATCTTGGCCGGTGGTCAGCCTGGTTCTAGCAGGGGGTAGGAGGAGCAGTGATGTGAAGGTTGCTGCTGCTGTCGGCAGGAGACTCGGAGAGCAAAGTTTTTGGTTCTCACCCCCCTCCCCTCCACAAAAATGTGTCTGATCATTCGACCTTGATCTAACCTTAATGAGTGCTGAACGCCTCAGGTTGATAGACGGCCCGAGGGTTTGAAGACAAGCACAAGGCAGAAAAAAAATGAGGAGTGTGCAAGCTTGCCTGAGTGTGAGAGTGAGTGAGAGATTAACAAGTGACAAACAGCAGAAAATGCTGCAATATGAAGAAATAGAGGAAGAGGGAGGAAGAAAAGAAGTAAGACGAATAACAGCTCTAAAACCTTATCTCCATCTTGCACCCCGGCCATCAAAGATCTCTTTCACCAGTTTCAAAGAAAAGAGACGGGCCTCTGTGGTGGCACTGTGGGAGAGCAGCACTCTGTGAGAATAGCAACAAAACAAGACACACTGGCAGGCTGAGCACACAACATGGAGCTACGCACATCACAGAACAGTCTCTAGAATATAAACTCTTACCTTTAAATGCAAAGGCCCCATGTGTGTTAATGTGTGAGGGAAAGAACCTCCTACTTCACTGTATATACCGGAAAAGACGAGACAGGCTGGTGCTTAGGCTTGCAAGTTTCTAATGGAATAAAATATCTGGTCATAATGATTTCGTGTCAAGCTTCTGCACAGCACCAGGGAACATTGTTTATTTGGCTTTATCATGGATAAAGAAAAAATGCAGCCTGCAGCATTTTGGGCATTGCAGCAATCAATATGGTGATGTCATTTGTTTATTTTATTTACTTACTTATTTATTTATTAGATTTATTATCTATACAAGAATATGTGCTGGTGCATTCTTACAAACAACTGGAACTGGGGGGGAAAAAAGAAGACCTTCACGTTTGAAATCTTTGAGGGGCTTAGCCTTCCAAAATGATGCTGCCATAGCAACGACACAGAGTCCGTTACAAAAAAAAAGAAGAAGAAAACATCCAGACTCCTCTGAAGCAGATGAATGACTGCCACAGATGGATGCCGAAGAAAAATAAATGGATATGTCAATGAGAAATGAGGCATTAAAGGAGTCGTGCAGAGTATATATGATAATACAAAAGCCTACTGTCATTATCAGAGAGCGCAAGCAGTCCAAAACTCATCTTACATCATGTGTAGAGAGCAGTGTCCTATTAGTGCTGGTCTACTGGACAAACACATCGGCAACGAGCGAGAGTCCATTTACACTTGTTTTTGTCAATAATTACAAGTAAACAATTCACTTCTTTCTAATTGCCGCACACAGTGGTGCCTGCGTCCTCCCTGTCCTTGTACTGTACCTGTGTCAAAGTGGACCGATTCTCATTGTTATCATTATTATTTGTCCTCTGCCATATGTCTACAATCCATTTGATCCAAAAAGCCTTGATTTCAGCCTGGTCAAACCCTCAGTTTTAGACTGTTTTTTCTACTAGTGGCTCTGTGTGACCTCACTGAGAGGGGCCCGCCCTCATTTAAACATTCAGCTCACAAACCCCTCACATCTGCAGTTTGCAAAGAACTGCCAATAAGAAGAGCTTTTGCTCGCAGGGAGGGGCGGGGCAGTCGAAGCCTGCTGGACAAGATCATATTGCCAGCATGTTTGAGTACAGTAACATAACACACCAGTTTGGATTGTGCTCATGTGTCCAATAAACTAACAAGCGATCCAGAAAACCATGCTAGGTAATCTAGCTGTGCGTCACCCGCTCTTCACAGAAACAAATGCACTCTGACTATTAAACATTTTGTAATGCCCATCTGTTTGTCGATTCAGACGCTGCAAAGCGCCATTTATTCCATTTCTTACTTTGATCCATCAGCTTGCTAATTTTGTCCTTTTTTGTAATCTGCCGCAGCGACGCACCTCCACTAACGTAGCAGCGACCTGTGTCTGGACTGACAGGAGCCACTCTACCTCAAGAACTAAGAAGAGGCACGTTCCCATTTTAATCAGCCTCTTCCAATTCTTCAAGCTTTTCTGGTTTAAAGAGCGGATCCACTGTTGAGCTAGTCCGTTTCAACAGCGTCACAGTCAATCAGTAAAACAGAGAAAACAGGTTCGGCTTGTGATTAGCAGTAACCCGGATGAGATCACAACGACTGGTCATCAATTTAGAATGTGCTTACAGGCCACGTAGTCCCGTGAAGGCGTAATGAGATTCAGTGATACATCCATTAACTCTATGTTCCACGCTCCTCTGAGTCTTAGATCCTTCATATGTGCAAACAGGCTGCCACAGTTATTTAATATTTCCCTGTTATACATCCAATAATTGTCCAGTTTGTCACAGTGCTTAAAGTTAGCTGGAGAGTAGAAGGCAAATTCACATGTAAGCAGATTTTAATTTCTTCCAGTAGTCCTAAAAATGTCTTCATGCGCCTTCAAAGTACCGAGTGACACACATACAAACTTCTTCTAACAGAAGGAAGGTATGAACAACAGCACCTCCCTGAGGACTTCTGTGTACAGCCAGCTTTACTAATTCATTCCAACTTTGCTAGACAAACATTTAATTTCCCCAGCATTCATCAGATGAGTCTCCAGTTCTCCAGACAGCGCGTCAGCTGTCATAACGCTGAAGATCTCGCAGCCTAAAATTAGCAGCAGCTCCGATTACTCCACAGCGAGAAGGCTTCCTAACCCACTGGGAAACCTGCTGTCACTGATTTGTCAATAGCAAAAAATAAACAGTGAGGGACAAAATCAGACGCAGTAACACTGACAGGTAGGGCTTTTTAAAGCGCTGTGAAAGCGTGTGATCGTGATGACCATTTCATCGCACTCTGTCACAACACCGCCCTGCATCTGTTGACTGCTTAGCGACCCGTGCTAGGAGACATCAATCTACCCGTCGGCATGCTTTGAACACTTCAGCCCCATCTGCCTCTGGCTCTGCTGCATCTTGCCCGGGAGGGCTGGCATTGAGCAATGATTTCATGGGTTCTGCATGCATTTGATAAGGACACACACACACAGAAACACCAATAAAAAATGTATGATTTCTTGCAAACAAAAGTATATAACAAGTTCCCATAAATGGATGAACAGTATATGGCAGAAACACTCAATCGTATCTTGTGGAGCTGTGGTCAGTCAAAGAAAATCTATTTGTGAAATGATACTGTACAATGCTTCAACCAAAAATCTGCTTAACTGAATCGACAGCAGAGCACTGACTGCATTCTACCTGCTCTCCTGCTTTACCTCAATGAATTATAGATAAACATAAAAACCCAGCATATTAAATCATTTTAACCTAGTTATTTTACACTAAAGTAACACCAATGGACAGCTGACCTTCTGCCCATGTTTGTAAGATTTCCAAAAACAGAACTACGGTAACCGGTGATCCCAACACAAGATGAAGATGGCTAACAGGCCCGATTACATGCTTTTCTGTTTTTAAGGGGAGAGAAGGCTTCACATCCAGCTCGGTCTGGGTCTAGCTGCTGCTACTGGCAAATTCCAGAACTGGAGAAGATGCTAAATGCCAAAGACACTGAAATATGTGCCAACTCTGATATATTTACTCCCAAAGCCTCAGGCCTGAAGCACAAAAGTTGGCCATTTTCAGAGGATATACTGTTTTGTTTGTTGAAGTGAGATATAGCTTACGCTTGCCTCTTTGGCCTTTTTGGTGTTTTTTCCTCAGAAAAAAAATGTTATGCAGACAGTCTTATTTAACATGTCCCTCTTTTCCAATAATCTGTGGTTCTGAGAAACAGCCCATGTATGGACAGGTAAAAGAAATGATTTTAACCGGAGAGTATCAAAGGCAGACACAGCTTCCGGGTCTACAAAGGGAAGTCAACACAAAGTGCTTTCAACCTGCATTCTTTCCAATGGCAGGCAAGGTGTGACTTTTCTGGTTGTGTTGAAGTCTACACAACCACAAAACAGTGCTTGGCTCCTTTTGTCTTTGACCTCAGTACACTTCCCTTTGTCCATTTTGCAAAGCTAACAATGAACAGAACTTTCCATTTGATCAATTATGGTCATTCTAAGAGGCAGAAAGAATGATTATTCTGGACATGCTCATTGGCTCAGGATTTGAGATTAACAAGCTTTTATCCAATAAGTTTGTTCAGTTAGGGTGTTTTGACATCTATAGTTCGTTTACTGTCGTCCGAATCACTTGATGAGTTTGTTAACTTGTAGCTTCTTCCTGTGGTTTGGTTTGTTTTCACACAGAGAAAAATCCAAGCAAACAAAAATGCATGACTACAAACCACATGAGAATGAGTCCCCTCATTGGACAGATGGAGTTTGTTTGGAACCATACCGAGACCACCTCCTCCAAAGGATCTTGGTGGATCCACCTTTTGCTCTGTCTCAGACCAGCTTCAGCCACCCCCAAGACCGTATACTGGGTAAATGGTCATGAATCCAACCCAGAGTGCTGCTAACGTAACGTTTCCTTCAGAGGTTATACCTCTGGCTGTCCAACCAATCAGAATATGATCATATGTGACTCAACCCGACCAGCAAACCTCGAGATGACAGCGATAACATCTAGAGGCCGACTAATGCCAATTTTTTAAGGGTAAAAGATTCTGATCTTCATATACATATTTATGCTTACATTTATACACTCTGCAATGTCAGGTGCTCAGCTGCAATGAGCACCGAGAGCATTGTAACAATGGAGCTAGGATGCACTAATGTCTTTCCCTCTATTTCATTTTTATCTCTCTCTGTGTGTACGTATTGCTCGCTCACACAAATGTCTGCAATTCCTCAACAGACTGCATTAGCACGCCACCTTTATCCCCCTTAAACATCTCGGCGGGTCTTCAAAGTTTCTAGCTGGTTGCCGGCGAGGTAAATAACAACTCCTCTGTGACAACATCTATTTAGCACAAGGACACATTTCCACATATTTCCCTCTGCCTCCATTTAAATGCTTTCTCCCCACAGAGGAGATGTCCCTATCTGCTATATAGGGCAGGATAGCTGCCTAAACCAAGGAGAGCCTTCCCCTTCTCTGCTGTAGATAAGAACAGAGGTCTTCTTGTCCCTGTTGAATTCTATCATCTAGAAGGCCCTGCTGATCCGAATGCCCCACAACATCAGCCACAGCATATAAATGCACCCCATTCTTCGTGCTGTGTGTCTGTGTGCATTTATCTGTGTGTGCGTGTGTGCGTGTTTGTAGGGGAGCATTTAGGGGAATATGTTCTCATGGCCAAGGCGCTTCCTGGGGTCTTTTGAGAATAAAGGTCAGATGAAAACAGGCTCAATTTAAGTTGCTTGCGAGAATTCCCATGGTTTCCTCCTTCATCTCTATCTTCCAGATAATGCCAAAAAAAAGGCACAATGAGCAATTCTCTGCAATCTCAGAGAAGCTCTATTGATTAGAAAATGCTACAAATGCTGCATGTAATCCAGGGGCACAGGAATAAGCTGAGCCTGACCGAATGGCAGCCTCTGTTTCTCTCATCCCACCAGAAGAGCTCTGAGTGCAGGTCCCTCATTAATGGCACAGCGGATGCATCTTCTGTGTGATTATGGAGGAGCTCGTCTGCACGAAGTGTGGTTCATTCTCAACAGGTCCACAGCAAATATACATACTTTTTTTTTTAAAGCATGCTGGGGGAAAAAGACTGCAAGTAACACAACATATAATTCATTCCAGGCATGTTTTTTTTTAGGGGTGGGGGTCAATGCATCCTCTCACTCAGCTGCTGACACACACTTTAGATATGAATCAAATTCGAAGAATTTTCAGTGAGAATAACCTCAATCAGCATCCACCGTGTAAACCTCAGCCTACCTGTTAACGTGGGATCCACGGGTGCTGGTAGGGCGCCAGATTCCCACTGCTGTTCTCTTCAGATTTCGTCCTTCTCCTTAAACCTTCCGCCAGCTCGCGGGAAAAACAAAGATAAAAATGAAAACAAATAAAAAGAAAATAGCTCAAATACTTTGGGGAGGGAGGGGAGGGGGGAGGTCCCCCTCGGCAGAGCTCTACCTCGTTCAGTCCAACCGGGCCGGCAGGTGGGACTTCATGGCTGGAGACGATGACAGAGTGGAGACTGAATCCCAAAAATAAAGCTGCCTCTACTGCAATACCCACCACAAACAGCTCGGTTCAGTAGGATTCTCCATACGAGCAGCCGAGCTCGGGTTGGTCCCCGCAAGAAAGGAATTTCTCTGCTCACAGTCCAGCGTGCCACAGGACCAATGTCTCTTTTTATCGAGGCCTTTAAACTGCAAAATAACCCCGAAATAACCCGGACGTGTCTGCGGGGACTCGGCGGATTTGACAGCCGGAAAGTATCACCTGTGTTGACCAGTGGTCTCAGCTACTCAGGTTTACTCTCTCGGACTGTGTTTCCTTCTTATTTCCCTAGGACGTCGACGATAAATCCAAAATAAATCCCAGTAAAGACAGCCAAGACGCTGCCGAGCTTCCGGCTCGGCTCGCTTTAGCTTGTATCAGAAACGGCGGACTCACAAATCGCGGTGCTCCAGCAGTCTCGAAGAGAAGGATGCTGCCTCTGCCGCTGCTGCTGCTGCTGCGAGGATGCCGTGACCGCTCCGGCTGGCCGTCGCGCGCTCGCGCACGTGCGCACCCTCGTAAGGCACGCACGCAAGCAGGCAGCTACGCTCGTCCCCGGCGTGTGACGCGCGCCGCAGTGTCCTCCCTAGCAAGCCGGTCGCCCTGGCAACGCTTTCCTCTGACCTCAATATGGTCGCTTTTTCTGTTAAAGCGTGTGGCGTTCAGCGTGCTTTCGTTGACATATTCACTTGCTAGTGACAATAGGTGTTAATCCGCCCTCTTGTATAAAGGGTGTTCCTTCTTCTCTTCAAGGGGACTAAAAAATAGTGCTGAGGAGTTTCTTTTTTTTTGTCGGCATCACTCTCCTCCTTTCCTCCGCTCGCACCCAGCCCGGCAGATCTGCATCATCATGACGTCAGAGGACATTAAAGGGATACTATCCCATTTTTTTTTACATCCTCTCCTCCATCACTCTGCATCTTTCTTTCCCTCTATCCCTTCACCATTCTCCTAACCTCCACCATTTCCTCATCCATCCACTTCAGTTCATACTGGCAGACTGGCTAGTGCTTACTGCAGAGACATATTTGAGGCGTGAATATCACATTGCCAGGGCCAAATGAGACAATAAACTAATTTTACAGTGAAATTGCAGGAGATAAAAATGATACTCCTGACTTCACCAGCTTGCATGATTATTTATTTTATATTTTACTTTAAGGGATAATAATCATCAAACATCCAGCACGGCTGGGTCCCTGATCTCATCAGTGCAGATGGTAATGGCAGTGTGGTGGCAGCACCTGCTCCTCTGGATGCAACACAGCCACATGCCTGTCTTATTACCGGGTTCGTAACACAGCCAAACATCTGCCTCCGTCACTATTCCACTACAGAGCCATGTATCCACAGTTGGTGGCTGATGCCTGCCAGGAATTCCCAGCTCGCTGAATAAAACTTTTCTTTTTTTTTTTTGCTCCATCGTCACCTTCTGCTGTTTGCAGTCACTTTAGTTAAAGTATAGTCTAACAACGGTAACCCCTAGGTACAGCCAGCTGATGCCTGTGCTCCCAGACAGATTTACAGCTTTACATCCGTTCACTATTCACATCCTCATAAACCACAGAGAAACAGGCTGTTTCTCCACCCATGTGGGGAGCTGATCTGTTGTCAGTCAGCCAAAACATCATGTCCACCCGTCTTGCTTTTTACCTTCAGACACCTCAAAAATGCCTGAGAGGAGGCGGAGAGAGAGAGGAGGAGGAAAGGGGGAGAGCGGACACTGTGGGGCTAAAATTTCCACTACTGAGACAAATGGTCTCTGCCGGTTGATGTTCATTCCCCCCTTTTGACATCCCAAGGCCAATCTGAGGAGGCAGAGGGCCTGTAAGTGCGTGTCTGCATGTACAGCCGTGATTTTGATGTCCTACACTTGATAGACCCTAGCCAGGCATCAGAGGTAATGGCCCACCAGGGAAACCTGATACCTGAGCCTGCATGGACCATCCATGCCTGCACGCAGCTCATTCCTAAAGCCGTGATGCTATTTTGTTAGAGGTCAGTTTTGCGGCTGTTAAGCCCCGGTGGGAGCTGCTGTCCTGAGCAGAATTCATGTGTTTATGTGTGTGTTCCAACATCATTAAAGCCGGTTGTGCTTGATTACTGCAGCTCTCTGCATAACTGACCAGTCAACCGCCCCTTTGATGTGCCCCTGGGGTCCCTGCAGACACCCACCTCAGATTCTTTTCTTCTATTGTCTGGATTTTCAAAAGAGAGCTACTTTAAAATGAAATAGTTGGTGCCCACAAGGGAAAACAATGCGTTGAGACTTACAGGGAATACATTGTTACACTGATGTGGAAAAAAAATAAGTACATCCAGTGGGGATTTTTTAACTTTTTCATCATATTTTTTCCATCAAAGTATGAATTCTGCATCTTAAATCTCAAAAAGAAGAGAGCACAGTTATAGAATGGCCTGTTCAAAGCCCAGATTTGAATCCAGCTGAAATGTTGTGGGATTTAAAATGAGTTGTATATGCAAGGAAAGCCATAAATCCTGCATATGAAGGGAATTTGAGTGATTCCAATCTTTTGACATCCAACATCTTAGCCACTCATTTATTTTTACTTGCATCCAGTTATGTTTAGGATCAGTGTTAAAATTCTCAGCCTCATATTCTGAGCATTTCACAGTCAGGCTGATCTCACTATTGTTCTTTATGTTGCCTAAAACTCTACCTAAGCTTTCCCGTGTATCGTAGCCGATTCTGTGGTTCAAAAATCAGCTAAGCTATGGATGCATCAGACTTTTGTATTATGCTTTTTTAATTTGTATTTCTTGCACGTGCAAGAAATATATCTGTATCACCTTTATTTCCAGTGGTCTTGATTTTGAATCCAGTTTTCTTTCTATCTTTGCTGTAAAAATCTGCCTTCAAAATCATTTCTGCATGCTGTGTATCGACTTTACAACCTGCTTTGCTTGTTTAGAAGCAGAGGCTAAATTAATAACGGATACGACGCTAACTTAAGAGGCCAAAGTGTACATAGTTTTTTTCCACCAATGCTTTTTTACAGCTATTATCTTTAAATACACAAACAAAGGAAAAGCAAGCTTCTGTTCTTCAAGTACACTACTAAAAAGCTTGCAGTTTTTTCCACCAATAATTTTTACATCCATTGACGTAAATCAGTTGAAGTAATTTTCTTTGTAGTGTTGTTTAGTACCACCGCAAAACTAACAATTTAGCTTGCACTTGCTACAAAATGTTCCTTTTGCACTACAGACAGTAACGCAAGTGTTTGAGTCCAAAGTGTACTTACTTATTTCACTGAATAATTTCACACATAGTAATAAATCTGTTGAATAAATAAGTGAAAAAAGCTAATTATCCTTATGCTACTGTTGAGGTAGACCACCAGGAACCTAAAAATGTCGTTGGAAAGTGTTACACTTTATTCAAAAACAATACGAGGATGTACGTACATGGCACTGTAAGGCACAGTTACACATGTCCACACCCTGTGGATTTAATATTCCATTAACAGGCAGGAACAACTGCTACATTCTTCAATATCACAATCAAATAATTTGTTTGCTCTGAGGTGTTTGCAATAATATGTCACTGCAATCTCATAAAGCCATTAACCTTTCTGTCTCAGGCACCCAGAGTATTTTCTCTCTGCCTAATTTACTTTCCAGCAACCTGACCCAGTAAGTATACCCACAAATCCCTTCTGTGTTTGCAGACTGAGACGTACGACACTGTCACACACTTTAAAACCGACTGTCCAGGAGAAATACGTTATTGGTCCCTAGTAATTAATTCACAACGACTGTAGTATGCACTCACCTATGTACACATAGTCGGAGGGTATTACTCCTCTGTGGGTAGGGAAGGCCTGCAAAAGTCTGTTCAAATAGCTGGCAACAAACTCAGAGCCAAGAGCTTTTAACTCACAAAGCTGTTTAGGGGAAAAGAGACAGAGCTACTACATGGCTGGACCTTAGCTTGGCAGGAGAAGCAGAGGGACTGCACGGTACAGACACTTTAAATGCTCTCATTCTCCTCTTCTTCTCGCAACAGTAATTATCCTTCAGTCACACAGCGCAACAATGAAAGCTCAAAATCTTGCCCCTCTTATCCTCCCTCGGTGGCCTTATTCCATTCTCTGTAGTGTCACCATTACATCTTTAAGGCTGTTATATATCACACAGTGTCTGCTCTTTACTGCTAAAATTGTCCCAGATAACCTTTGTTGACTTGTGCATTGCTTCACCTTCCTTCTCTTCAGTCTTTATACCTCCGTGTTGGCTGTGAGGCACCTGCCTCAATCAGCTTCCTGCTCTTTACCTCCTGGTGTCATGCTGTGTTTCTCACATTCTCACTTATTACTATAAAGGTTGTTGTTGTTGTTGTTTTTTTACCAGAGAGTTGTTTATTGGAAGTGTTGCTCTGCTGCAGATTGCGATGTATGAGTCAAGTATAGCATAGAAAGATAGCTTAAGTATTAGTTAGATCTGTGGAGCACGGTGTCATTGTCCATTCTCAGTATACACTGGAGATAAAAGATGGAGTAGTCGCTGTGAATGGTCTAGCATTGGCTATGGGTGTCAGCTAACGCTAGCTATTTGGTTGCATTCAGTCATTTTAACATGGAAGCTAACAGAGTTTGAAACACTTATGGAGCCAGCCGTAAGTGTTCACGAGACTCATTAAAAGTCTTTGGCACCCAGAGGTTGTGTACTTATTTTCATGAAGAAAAAAGTATTTCCTCTTTGTCACATTACTGATGTGTTACGATCAAGGGTAATAAAAGCTACCTGCTAGCCAAAACTAGCACTAGACTAGCATGGTTTTTATATGGGCTACAGAACTTTAAACTGCATGCTGAGGAAGCTTAATTGCAATAAATGTATATTGATAATTTATCACATTGCACAAACACATCTTGGTTGCACATCTTACAACAGTAATCTTTCCTTTTATACCTGAAGTTGGAAGATTTCTGAGTCATGAAATGAAATGATCATGATGTTTATAAGCTAGGGGTTTTTTTTGTTTTTAAGCCTTGAAAAAAATATCAAGCTTGGCTGATTATTTAGCTTATAATATTTAGTGTTTATGTTGTGTTTTTTTTAAATAAATAATGGAGCGGTCAAGTCAAGTCAAGTCAAGTTGGCTTTATTGTCACTTCAACCATATACAGTTTAACAGTACACAGTGAGGCGAAACAACGTTCCTCCAGGAACCAAGGTGCTACATGCAACATAAATTTACAACATAAATTAACAGAAAACACTAAACTAGCTAACTAAGAGGCCTAGTTAGCTGTAAGTCCACATTAATAGATGCATGAAACGTTTCGGTCTCTACGAGTTCCTGATAGTAATAACCTGTTTCTTTAGCCACTGCTGTAGGTAGTGTAGAGCAGCTTGTGTCTGGGAGCTCATCACAATGTCACATACATGCATTGTTATCTCTGTGATAATAAAAGTGTTTACTATAGACTCGGGATGTGTTTGGGAGTTGTTTTTCCATGTTAAGGTTGAGAAAGATGCTGGCCTCCTCCCGAAGCTGCTAAATCAATACATTCAAGGTTAAGTGAGATCTAGAGAGGAAATGAATCCAGTATGTTGTACAAGATGTTGTAATAATTGCTAAGAGCATAACTGTCTCTGCAGAGAAACCAATACTTCTACACCACAAACCTCAGAAGGCTTATGACCTGCTGAGGTTTCTGTTGATTTATTTACCTGCTTTCTGTCTTCCCTCCATTTCCCACCCTCGCTCAGAAACCCTCTGCCAGCCTCTCCTCTTACCACTAAGTCTCCTTCCCTCCATCCAGCCATCGTCCCTCCCTCCGACCCTGCTTTCTGATATCTCTGCTCCTCAGCAAGCTTTCGCCCCCTTGGGGTCGGGGATCGTATCCCTCTTCTCTGATCTGAAGCAGCAGGGAGCCCAGCAGATTAGTTCTGAAGTAGCAAAGCTTGCATTGGTTCCCATCATATGCCGCACCTTCTCTCGCTCTCTGTAGCAGTATCTCAGTGCCACACGCAAACACATGCACATCCTATTAGCTGGAGAGGCATCTGTTTTTAATTGTACCCATCTGAGCACTGGCATAGTTTCCACATCCATGAATCGGCCAGAGCTAATTGCAGCGCCACATGTCCCTTCGATGCAGGCTGTTGCACTGAGATATAAAGAAAGAGAAGGAGAGAGGCCTGCACAGTGTGACTTTGCATTTTTCATTGACTCCTCCGAACTTAAAACTTTATGGCCTAGTGATCACATATGCACGTGTAGTTTTTATTAACATTAATAGGTTCATATGTTGCAACGGTGAGTGAGAGAGGCTTCTGAGAGAGGAAGTCTGGACGCATGCATTATTCATGGTAAGGAGGTAGTAAACTCACATAATGAACAAGCGAACATGTGCTCGATTGATGCAAGTATTGAGCTTCCCAACACTTTATAGTGCAAATGGACAGCAGCATATGTTCAGCTCATACAGATGGCACACATACGGTATACAGAATGGAATACACCCCTGTAATTAAATAAACCACATGATCTCCAAACCGGACAGTAGAATAATATCTGATAAACTCAAAGTAGAGACCGCACTGCAGAACTCATCACACCTTTATTACAGCCATTTGCTTTTTCTGTACTTCATATGACCACTTTAATTTTTGGTGACAGACTCAGACCTCTTTAGCCTGGAGGATAACCGGTTTTAAAGTGAAGCCAGTGCAGGTCCTTTACTGGTGCAAAAAGAAAAAGCAGTCCCTTCTTTTTAAAATTGGAAAAATGCTTGTAGAAATTCCCAACTTTAACAATCAAAATGTTTACAGCCTGGTACAATAAATATGTTGGTTTATATGAATATGTTCCTTCTTCATAACAGCTGTACATGGATGACTTTTTCTAACTCATCTATTTAGATGCCAATGCATGCAGCTGATCCAAGTATAAGAGGCCTCACTCTGGTAGTTAGAGCTTCGTTGTAAAGTCGATCTCTTGAACGTGTTTGTGCCTTCTTAGGAATTCTTTAATGGATTAATGCATCTCTAGCAATACAATTCAAGGCTTCTTTTTGCTTTTTGTGGTTAAAAACAAAGCTGCGGCATGTTTGTGGCTGTACAGATGACAAGTTTTACAATTTTACCAATGCCGCCATCTTGGATTACTAAGGCACAGTGAGGACTTCCAATTTTCCGAGTTGAAAGTCCAACTTGAGGGGGTTAGGGTCCTGACTGAACTTAAAAATTCCAGCTTCAAATTTATGCACTGTTAACACTAATTAATAGGTTTTTAGGACATGAACTGGACCCATAAGGTTTGTTTGCTAGCATTAACTGTGCACCCATGTATCCTGGCTCCTGCAGTAGTAACTAGCAGTAGTAAAAACACCAAACAAGAAGAACCAAATGAGGAACAAACATTCAAACATATTCAGGAGGGCTTAAGGGCTTCATAATATCACAGACTGTTCAAAAATAAATAAATAAAAAATATGGGTTGCTATGAGGTAGAGCCAGTCCAAGAAGTTTGTGCTTGCTTCTTGCTCTGTTTATATTTCTGCCTTTTTTTTTTTTTTTTTTGGAAACTTGTGTGATTCTGGCAGTGTGCTTTGGGTTGTTACCGGGCAGGAATATTCCTCCACTGCGAGGTTTCTGGAGCCATCCTGTCAGCCTGTGTTTTTGCATATTCACAGGCATTTCTGGTGCCATCTATAAATGTCACATCATACATCACACTCATTCCTCTGAGCTTCATTGTGAGGAAAATGCATTTACTACAGCAGTCTTGGCTAGAAGTCCACTCCAACTAGGCCACGCCACATATTGAATAGTTTAACTGATACGTTTTCAGAGTAAGTTTTATCTTGTAGTTCTGTGCTACAGAGGGAGCAAGAGTTTGTTTTATTAATGTATTTTTTTAATGTCATGCATATATGTTTAATTATACCATGCCCTATAAAGTCCATGAGCTGTCACAAAATTTAGATTTCAGCTAATAATCTCTGTACCTGCTAGGTTTGAAGCACTTGTCCATCTGTTTTCCACAGCAAGACTATCCAAGTAATGCAGTGCTGTCTGTGGCATTTTCAGAGGACAGCCATTGTGGCGCTGATGACTACAACTTCAGCAAGTTGTATGATTTGCAGATGTTGTGCAGTTGGTTGGTTTTTCTATAGAGAGGGTGTTTCTGAATTTAAGATTTAACCTGCTATTAATGTGTCAACCACAAGAGTTTAGCGTTTACTGCAACACCCACGACACATGCAAAGATCCATGAGCACATGGGAGCACATGCACCCACAGGATATAATAGCTGTAAGATTGATAATCCTGCCTGCACATATCTAGAGTGAACAGAAGACAGGGATTATGTGGTTATTTCAGCTACCGATCGAATAGTCATCCAGCAGTTAAATCATCTCAAGTAATCAGCATTGTGTTTTCCAAATGTAATGTTACAGGAGTTTACGAGCACAGCAGTGAGACTCTATAGGGAATCATAGTTTATGGCTTAATAACTAAAAGGAAAACTTAATAAATGTGCGTTTTGGGCCTCAGGCTGGCACACCTCTCACTATAGTGTTTGTCTCTGTTAAAATGCATTGTGCCATACAACATGTGGATTTTCAGGCCATCCATTATTCCAGCTGTTTTTGCCTGCCTTCTCTCACGTAGTGAAGTTCCTGTCAGGTCCTCTTGTTTACTCTCCTCATCCCAAACAGTGCGTGGTAGATGGCTTCCCCTTACCTCAGCCTGGTTCTGCTGGAGGTTTCCTCCTGTTGAAAGAGTTTTTCCTTCCCACTGTCGCCAAGTTGCTCAAAGAGGGTTGTTTGCTATTTATTATTTTAAGGATCCACCTTACAGTGTATAAAGCACCTTGAGGTGACTCTTGTGATTTGGTTGTTGTGAAAGCATCATCAGAATGAACAAGATGTAAAATAATCCTGCTGCCAGTGATTGCACCGATGTCCTCCAATGCAGATTTCACTGGCACTGGATGTCAATGAGTGTTGTCCGGATTGCTGGCCTTTGCAATATACTGGTGTGCCTGTCGAGCAAAACACAGCCTCTTTAGTTCAATACACTGTGCTGTCAGCTTATCTTCCCTTATGTTTTTGAACATTGTGAACTAACAACCCAGAGAAAAACTTGTAGAGCATATTTTTTAAGTATTGTATCAGCTATTACTGTTAGGTGACTTAAACGGGTGGATTTAGTAGCAGAAACACACACGGGCTCGGGATTGCGGTGGATGCTGATTTATTTACAGTGCTAGGGGAATATTTACAAGGAATGGGGCTATGTACAGTGACAGGGTAAATGTGCGAGGAGATGGAGCCGAGCGGATGAAACAGAGCCGAGGTATGCGGGAGGATAGGTGGCGCACCGGAGCGACCTTAGGATGAGGGACAAACAGAGTTAGGGGATAGCGTCGAAAGTCAAGAGTTAAACTTAGGTGAACGGGGAGAGTTGTAGAGCTTACTTGAAACACAGAAAATACAGGGAAAGCAGGCAGGAAGACGGATCTTTAGACATACAGCTTAGTAGCGTGGAATCAACAGACTCTTGTGGAAGCGACAATACTCCAACACCAGACGTCCGTCGCACAGCTCCATAAATGCTCCCACCAGTAGTGGTTTTTGATACGGGCGACACGGGCGGTTGCCCGGGGTGGCATCGTGGTGGGCATCGGCAAAAAAAAAAAAAAAATTGCTAGTACTCATGCTGCCCCGACATCATGCCAGCGCATATTGGGAACGGCACCGATCAGTTTTCTATCGCCTATTTGCTGGGAGTAAGGGCGCCCTTCGTTTGCAAGGTGCGCCAGAGGGAGTGTTCGCCCAGGGCGCCAAACAGGCTAGGACTGCCACTGGCTCCCACTGATGAAGTCCGATGCGCCGCAGGTGTCCTGCCTACCTGTGCCGAAAAGGGAAACAAAACCCAGGAATAACAACACACATGCCCACCAGCTCCTAATAATTACTGCACAAATCTCATTTTATATGTCACAATGGATGTATATAGCCATACATTTGATGGATTACAAGCATTCCTGTGAAGCTCATACAATTGCTCCTGTCCTGTCCTATGATTGTTCATCCTCACGGTGATCTCACTGTGAGAAACGCATGCTTTCCACCACAGCTTTCATGTAATTTCAGTCAAAACTGAAATTACATGAAAGTAACCAATGAACTGAAAGTAACCAATGCCTTTATCAATCGTTTTTGCTATTTGGAGCCACTTGCCTGTGTTTCCATTTATTTATTTATTTATTTTAAACTCACTCCATGTCTCGACAGCAAAATTTATGTCCCGCAGTTTCATGACGACTCTTCAGGGATGCTGAGGCCATTCGGCAGTTGCTGAAGCCATTATTAGTAAATGCTGGCTCCAAATGAAACCCAAACCCTTGTTTTAATAAATATAAATAAGCAAAGCAAAATGCTAAACCTCTGTGCACACTGTATTCTAGCACATTTATATTGGTCCAACCAACTTTTATTTAAACTTATGTGCTCATTCTCAAATGGTGATGGGGGAGACTTTTGAAGAACCGGTCATCATGGGCCTTCTTGAGGACGAGCACTAATACCATCAGCAATGCTAGCATCCTCAGTAAGTCCCCTTCTTCATATCCATCATCAGGCTTTGCCTTTCCCAGTTTAGATCCCCAATGCTCCTGACATTTTTGTTAATTGTTGTAAAAGTTCACGCTCACTTTTAGGTTTCCATAACTGAACGTTTATTGATGAAAAAACGAACCCTTATGCACGTTGCTAAAGCTAAGTAGGCTAGCTAAAAATCGCACATTAGCTAACAGGAAGTCAGTGGAAGGACGTAAGTTCAAGGCTGCACCTTGTGGCTAATCAGATCTTTTTTTCCCTTTAGTCTAAAACTATTTTTTAATAATGTATCTTTGTTTTTATAAATTATAGTATTCACTGTAAACATTAAAATTATAATAGCGCACATGTGCCCCTTGAATTCACAGGTGTAACTAGTTTTTCCAATGATCATAGATTTTCTAACTTGTAAGTCATTCTTTCAAATCTGTATTGTCAATGAAGTTTTTCTGAAGTATTTGACCACACTGTCTAATCCCACTAGCTGTTTGTGGCAGCTATATGCTGACATGCAGTTGTGTTTTACAGTTAAGTAACCTACAGCCTCGAGTGAAGTCAGAAACCTACAGGAGCTAACATGCAATTAAAATGTTAAAAGGCATTTTGTTAGCTATGCATAAGCCTTGAAGAAGAAAGTGGACGAGTCTTCGACAGTACTCTGATAGGAGCGTTAATTCCATGACTTTTGTTGGTCCTTTCATGTGACACGTTCTTATGTGTAATATCAGAGATTTTTAAATGGGCTGTTTTGAATTGCAGAACAATAAATGCTCGATTGTCTCTTTGCATTAACCCTTTGATTAACTGATGACCTATCTAGGTTAGGGTTTAGGGATAGGGTTTTAGCTTGGCTCCAGCTCCCTGTCACCCTGAGCTGGAGTTAATTGTGACAGATGGAATTATCTTATCAAAGAGTATGAACTAATTTGCTTTCTTGCTCCTTTTAACAAGTTTTTATTGGTCTTGATCTCATTGTACTCATCACATTAACTTTAAAGAGTTTTGGCAACATTGCTGCACTCACGTCCAGTGGGTCAAGAATTATGAGGTGATTAGCATTTGTGAATCCCCACCACCACTACCACCACCGACTTTGCTGAGACTTTGGAGGTAATAAAAGGCTCATTTCCAAGAGTTTCCAAGCAATTAGCAAAATAATGTCATTCATTTTCCACGAGTGACAGGTAATGTATGACTAACTGACTGCTTGATGTTAATTGATTGCCTTACTGACCCCAACCAAAGCAGAATAAAGGATGCCATTTAATAAAGCAGAACAAAGTGTGAAAATCAACATTTTCTATCATGCACGAGTTTCTAATACACACCAGCGTGCTCGCATTTCCATGTGTGACTGTACAGACGCCATTATGAATAATAAGCAGAATGAGACGCAGTTCTACAGGTTATTAGGCAGGCTTATCCTGGCCTGACATTTTGCTGAGTGTAATTGTTTTTGATGTATTTAATTCATCCACTGTCTGCCTTCTTTTTGTTTTCTTTTGCAGCTTGCTGCCTCGTGAGCAAAGCATTCAGAAACGGAGAGGCACCATAAGGAGCACAGCTAAATCAACATAATGAAAGCAGAAAGTGGCTCCTCTGGGAAGAGTATCCAGGTGATAGGCATCTCAACGACTCTATCACGAGCTATATCATTGTTCCAGATGGATGACGTTGAGCTTAAAGCAATAGTTTCCTTGCGATGTGTAAAACACTTAAAGTTTCCAGTGTTATTAGATTAGGTGATTAGATACTTTAATGGTCCCTGTGGGGGAAACTGGCTCTAGATAAGAATTAAACAGAAAGCACTAAAGATAATACTACATGCAATTTGTAAAACGGAGCACCTGAGCGAGTGTCTCACTCATTAGGAAAGGTGTTAATATAAGGAAATAAGGGCTAAGATAAGGGGAAAGAGCTAAAAGGAGCCAAAGTTTAAATCAGTGTATTTTTTATAAAACTGGTCGTGGTGACAAGGCTATGGAGAATTAACGTCCTGCTTTACTGTTTTAATCAATTCTATAATACCTTTTAATCTCTTTCAGTTCATTACTTGTGATTAAAGTCTTGCAATTTTACGGTTTTGTTCACTCCTGTTATTCTACTTTGTTTCCACATAAAGACTCATTTCCAGGAGCACCAGCAAATGAAAACTTTAATAAACCCACTTGTATCAACTGTCTTACACTAAGTGATACACAAGTGTAAGACCCAACGCCAGACGCATTTTCTGGAGCTGGAGAAGACCAAATTAGAGTTGATAGAAGAGGCACAACTGGACGTACTGATGTCAGTATCCATGCATCCAGTTCCAGTTGTTAATCAGTTACAGCTACTCTGGCGTTAACGAAATTAACACCAGGTGCACTAGACAGGCAACGATGAAACAATCCCCAAAACGGCTTTACAGATGGAGGCCACTGACATTCCTCCACCCCCATCACCTTTTCTGACTCTAAGTCACAGGGTGAGTGTCACTACTGCTCTAATGAGGCCATATCTGGTCCTTCCATAGGTAGTCCAAATACTCCAGGATGGCACATCAATATGCGCCATTGCCAGAAGGTTTGCTGTGTCTCCCAGCACAGCCTCAAGAGGATGGAGGAGATTCCAGGAAACAGATAGTTATTCTAGGAGAGCTTGACGATGCCATAGAAAGTCCAAAATCCATCAGCAGGACTGGTATCTGCTCCTTTGTGCAGGGAGAGGATGAGCAGTGGAAACACCTACAATAGGACCTCCAGCAGTCCACTGTGTGACTGTCTCTGACCAAACAATCACAAACAGACTTCATGAGGGTGGCCTGAGAACCTGACATCCTCTAGTGGTCTTTGTGCTCAATGCCCGGCTTCATTGGCATTTGTCATAGAATATCAGAATTGGCAGGTCCAGCACTGTTGCCCTGTGCTTTTCACAGATGAGAGCAGGATCAGCCTGAGCACATGTGACCACGTGAAAGGGTCTGGGGAAGCCGTGCAGAACGCTGTGCTGCCTGTAACATCGTTTGGCAAGACCAGTTTGGTGGTGGGTCAGTGGTGGTCTGGGGAGGTGCACCCTTGGAGGGACCTCTACAGGATAAGCAATGGCACCCTGACTTTTATTCCTAACACATTACCCAGTCCATATCAGTATAGAGATCCAGTGTGATGTTTCTTATTGAGTATTTTCAAAATGTTTTTTTTTATTTTTGAGCAATGTATATGTATACATATCTTTTTGCGTCCGTCTTGGCAAAAGTTAATTATGACTTGCAATTATAGACAGCAGCAGTAAAAAATATTGTCATTGTGAAAGCTGAATACAGATTAAGTTTACAGTTACGGCTGAATGTTTTTACTGTCGTTAGGGACATGAAAACAAGGAACCAAATGCATTATTTCTCCAGAGTAAAACATGAATGTACGGGGATACTTTTACACGGTGAGACTATATATATATATACATATATATATACACACACATAGCAGAGCAGCATTAAAAGTAAACAGCATAAAGTGGAGTTGGTTCACTCCTACATGAAGCCATTTCATTGCACTAATGTTGCCATGACACTTTCTCTTCGTGAAAGTATGAATCTCTTTGGTTCATCTTCCTGCTCGCCATCTCCTGCGTCTCTCCAGGTACATGACTAATGAGGCCAGGATTTAAAAAGTCGCAAAGCCTTTGCAGAGATTTACTGTTCTATTCCTTGTTGCTCCCTTTTCTTTCAAACATAAAGGGATTGGTTGTAGAAACCCTGCTACTTCTTACATTCTTCACAGCTGATTCTAGCTGTCCACTGCGCACTGGACAGCGAGGCTTAAAATCCGGCTCTAACTCTATCTCCATGTGAGATGCCTCGAAAAAAAAAAAGAAGCCAAGACCCTTCTCCTGGTGTTAATTAACTCCTCTGATGGTGTTCATGCTGGAGGGGGTTGCTGATTACCACTTTTGCCAACATTTGCCTAGTTAGAATATTTAAAGATTCATAATGTTGAACTTACGCGTGTGGGCATCCGTTCCTCCCCTATTTCACTCTGCTGTGAATTTAGCTCCTGGCAAATATGCGTCCATCAGAGCCGTGGCACGGAAATTCTAATGGTGTTGCAGAAAAACAAGCATTCAGAAGGGGACTCATTAGAAGTGCGAAAACAGACTGATGGAGCCAGAAGATGGGAGGAATAAGCAAGGTAAGGTGAATGAGATGGATGGCCTGAGTCACAACGGCACCGAGGACGATGTTGCCATTTAAACCCCGCTCACATGCACACAGGTAATTCAGCAAGGAATGGTAATGATAAGGAGAGTGGCAACAGTCAACAGCGGGACATGCTATCTTTTCATGTGCCAACTCTTGTAAATCAGTGCAGTTCCAGCAAAAAGGGTGGAAAAAAATGAGAAAAGGAAAAATGCCAGGCAAACTAGCACCACGGCACAGTGCAGAGGATAAGAAAGAGTCAGCTTTAGGATTTAAGGCACAAACATTTAGCTTTATTAGAGTCATAGGTGATCATACTTAGTCTAGAGATCTGAGTGATAAGTTATCAAGTAGCACTAAGCTTCATTAACAAGCTGCATCCATAAACTGCAAGAAACACAGAGATATACATGTGACTGATTAGTAAAATAATAGAATTTCACTCACAAAAACTGAAACACAGTGAGACTGGGAATTTTAACACGAGTTTGGGGTCCATAGAGACTAAGTAAAGCGCTATACAAATACAGGCCATTCACCATTTTACCATTTGTGGGGATCAGCTAACTTTTGTTGGCTTAATTTTTCAGCCCCAGAGTTAGAAGTCTGACTGAGACACATCTGGAAACAAACCAGACACCGATGTGGCTGTGTCTTTGGGTGAGGATCTGGACGACCTACAGCAGGAGTAAGTGAAGAACGCTTCAGTGGGTTTGGAGGAACAATTTCACGAGGACAGGAAGACTTTTCCACAAGGAACTAGAGGAGTGGGGCATGTTCTCTTGTAGGCTCTCTGGAGAAGGAGGTTCTGTGTGAACTGTGATCATTATTGCATCTGGAGACCAATATGGTGCTCTACATGGATGTTGGGCTGGAAATACTGTAACGGAGGAATTTTAGACACAAGAGTCCATGCGTCAGGACTGTGATGCCAAGATGAATAGTGTGTGTGTGTGCCTTCCCGAGTGGCTGGATTGCCACTGATGACTGAATCAGATGATCTGTATCCTTGCTCAAACATGATTTGGTTTGAAAGTAATGATCATTTTGTTCATAATTACTCGTTGTATACAAAGTCGGTAGTTTTGACATTGTAATGTTTTAGAAAAAACCATTCAGCAGCGGTGCTGCTGGGAAAGTGAAGACAAAGTCATTAAAACACAGACGATAAAGTGCTCAAAGCAGCAGATTGTATTTTCACTGTGGCTCAAAGGGAAGACAGTGCTTGTCTAATGAACAGGCTACCACTTGGTTCCAGACTAAAACATATTAGTAAAAAAGGCTAAAGCACAGCAACTTTTGTGAAATCTCTTACTCTTGTTTGAAATCTCGACACGTCCCATAAAACACAAAAGAAACACTAAAAAAGGAAAATATTTCATTCCCAGCTCCATATTTTTAATTCATGGACTTACTGACATAGCTTTGCATGAATGACAGCTGAAAATAAACCTTATATAACTGATACTGGGCCTTGGTGCAGACCTTACTGTAAGGTCACTCTCCTTTTAAAGCAAATATCTTCTGATTGGATTTATTATGGATATTCCCTCTGAGTGACAGATGATGCAAAAGGAGGAAAACTGTTTGAAACAGAGATTATTTGCACAACTCATTATCTAAAACATGCAGAGCATTCACCAGCAAAATACCATATATAATATGACAGCAAAGAAAAGTATAATAGGTCTCCTTTAGTTTAAGTAAAGGAATGACCTGCTGCACAAATATCATAAAGTTCAACAGTGAAATATAAGAAGCAAGGGTTGTTTTATAGTCCTATTCTACTTTACAGTATATTAATGTGCTGGTACTATGCCATTACAATGCCACATATTAATACACACCAGTTAATTAGGTACTGCGAGGACTTGGTTGGACCCCCTTTGCCTTCAGAACTGCCTTAATTCTTCATGGCATGGATTTAATAATGTGCTGGAAAAACATTAAAGGTCCAAAGTGTGAAAATATCGCTCACACCATTACACAACTACCATCACGAACCGCTGACATGTGTTGTTTTTGCAGCAGAAAGACTCAACAGACCAACCAATTATTTTCCTGTCTTTTATTTTCCAATTTTTGAGAAAAGTTTTCCAGTTCTCACAGGAGTGGCATTGGTGTGGTCTTCTACTGCTGTAGCCCATCTGCAAGATTTGACATGTTGTGCATTTGGACATGCTTTTCTGCAAACCGTTGGTGTAACAAAAAGTTATTTGAATTACTCTTGCTTTCCTATCAGCTTGGTCTGGCCATTCAAGGCAGTTTGGTCCAGAGAACTGCTGCTCACTGGATTTTTCCCTCATACCATCACACCACCAGCAGTTTGAACCACTGACACAAAATAGAATGGATGTTTTTATGCTGTCTGCGCCAATTTCTGACACTTCCATCTGAATATCACAGCAGTAATCATGACTTAATAGACCAGGAAACATTTCTCCAATCTCCTATTGTCCAAATTTGATGAGCCCATGTGAAACGTAGCCTCAGTTTCCTGTTCTTAGCTGAAAGGAGTAGCACCCGGTGTGGTCCTCTGCTGGTGAAGCCCATCTCCTTGAAGATCTAGTGTGTTGTGCATCACGAGTTCTGATACAATCATTGTAACAAGTGGTTACTTGAGTTACTGTTGCCTTCCTATCCATGACCATTTTCCTTTGATCATCAAGGTACTTGAGACCTGCCAATCACTGGATACTTTCTCTTTTCTGGACTATTCTCTATAAACCCCAGAGATGGCTGTGTGGGGAAATCCCAGTAGATCAGGAGTTTTTGAAATACTCAGGCCAAACCATCTTGATCGTGTCTACAGGACTAAATGTTACTGCCACATGACTAAGTCAACAAATGAAGTTCGCAGTAAATAACAGGCCACCGAGTGCACTGTGTGGGTCACGTAAGTGTTTCTAATAGTTTTTTGACAACAAAATGGGAATAAGATAGATGAGTGTATGGCAGCGAAGCCGAGACCTGTTAGCAGAATGAATCGGTGATGGTGTTGCATTTTCCTAATGAAACTCTGTTCTCCCTTAGAGCCCAGGATTATGTGATAACCAGGAGGGCTGGTGCCGAACGTGATTAAACACAACTTGATTTGACAAGAGAGTAAATGAAAGTATTCAGTTTGGATTCTATTATGCGCTCATTGCAGGGGCAGAAAACGCATTTATTCCCCACAATGAAACCAATTTTGCCTCGCTGGAACCAAGTTTCTCCAGCTAGGATATGTTTTTGGCCTAATTGCTGCCAGTGGCTAAGTCCTATCCATTTGCATCGATCTCCTTTGAAGAGAGATGCAGATGAGCTTAACGAGTGTGCTAATTATACTGGCTCAGTGTGGGGAGCCTGCTGTAACCGCATCTTTGTGTGTGGATATGAGCGTGCACGTGTGTGTGCTTATATTTCAGATTTTATGGTTGTGCATGCCTGTGTGTTTTTGTATGTACAATTGTGTGGATACCTGCAGGGGACAAACAACCTGACATTAAGCACAGAGTGACTTAATATCACAGCAGCGTGAATGTGCTTTGATTGCATTGTTTCGAGCGGCATATAGTTGTCGGTTGTACGATCAACTACAAACCGAAAATGGAACTATTTTGTTTAAAACACCCACAACAACAATTATTTTCAGTGCTGATATGAAGATAGAGACAAATATCGTGCACGTTTGTGCGTGTACCTGAGGCTATTTTGATCCAGGGTATGCGCGTGTGTCACTCTGCCAGCCAGTGTAACAGCAACGACTGGTGTTGTCTCCCCTAGCAAACAATAGCCTGGACACACAGACAAAATGTCATTCGACAGGCCCGACTCTTCTCCCTCCCTCTCTCTTCTATCCTTCGCCTCTCTTTCTTTCTCTCTCCCACCATCTTTCCCCTTCGCTAAAAGCTATGTAATGACATGGATGAGCGACAGAGCTGGAGCATGAAAAGCTGTGACACCGGGGCACAATACGCACATTTGTGACTAAACATCTCAAAGACATGAAAGCACCCCAACGGATAGATAATTGGACGTGGTTGTGGCTTCTCAAAGCAAGCTGAAGACAGTGATGGGCTGTAGCCGTCAAAACACATCAAGGTTAATGGAGAATTTCAAAAATCTTTGGTTCTTTTTGAAAATCCGGAGGAAAAAGAGAGAGAGGGAGAGAACACCGCCCAACAGGCAAAGCTTTTGGCACAAGAATGAGGACAAGGTCCAGCCGTGCTGTTTTTGATTTCTTCATGTGAGGCTCCATTTGTGTGAAAATGAAGTGTACATGCTTGCTGTCTATGCTGATTGAACACACCGCAAAACACATGTCTGGTTTGTTGAACAGGATTTCAGTTTTACACAGCTATTCTGACAGATAGATTATTCATGTTTTACTGGATAAAACATTTGTTTTTGCTCATGCAGTCCTGCTTCTGGCCTTTTTTCAAGCTTCCTCCCATTTGACTGTATTCTTCAGTTTTGTCCTAATATCTTATTTTTCCTGGTTTTGTCCAGAAATAAATACTTGTAATGTTTTGGAGCTTGGCTTACATCGCTATGAAACTCTGTGAATAGTACTACTACATCTTAGAGAGTAAATAGCAAGCGTTTGCAGACAGGTCAGCATCTTCTGATAGACAATGGCAATCCTTTAGCAACCAAAACAATCACAAGGAAGTTTTTCAACTTGCGCCTGCCAACAACTTCCAGTAACCATTGTACACCCAGTTGTAGAATGCACATTTGAACTTTGTGACTGATGGTTACCAGGAAGTCTGGTCATGACTAGGCTCATGGCCTGCGTGAATAGGGATGGGTATTGTTTAGGTTTTATCCGATACCGGTGCCAAACCGGTACTTTTGAAACGGTGCGGTGCTTAAAGAATGGAGAACACAAACTTTGTCCAAAAACCTCTCATGTTTAGCTGTTTTTTTTTGTAAAAATATAACAATGTTAGCCTTTTCTGCAGCTATAGGGCATATATGGTATCACTCTTGGCTGGAAGCAGTGCTTAAACAATGGAAAAAACACAAACTTTGTCCAAAAACCTCTCATCCGGCCATGTTGACCCAATGTGGATAGCGAGCGGGTAAATGGTAAAATGGCCTGTATTGGTATAGCGCTTTACACATCCAGTCGGACACTGGCGCCACCGGGCCCTCTGACTACCACCAGTAGGCAACGGGTGAAGCGCCTCGCCCAAGGACACAACGACCGAGACTGTCGAAGCTGGGGCTCGAACTGGCAACCCTCCGATTACAAGGCAAACTCCCAACTCTTGAGCCATGACCGCCCCTATCAATGGCCCACATGGAACTTTATATTTTAATGTTTTCCCATATTACTTTTGCTTTTGCTATGAGAAAAAATCAGAGTGCAAAAGTGAGTAAATTGATAACACTTCCAACAGTGTAACAAAGCAAAGTCTTCATTTCTGAAAGCGTCACTCAGAGTGTAGCTTATATCTTGAAATAATGGCGTCTTTGGGGTCTTGCTGAGGCACTTCCATCTGTCTTGTTACCTGCAGAAGAAAAACAGTGGAATCCTTATTTGTTTGTTGATGAGACAGCCTGTTCCCACTTTGTTTGTCTTACACTTAAATTCTTTTGAGAACAAAGATGCATCACCAACAGACGTTCCTAACTATACAGCTAACAAGGAAATTGGATTTACAAAACAACCCAAGGCAGTACTTTAAGTTGGAGGGAAAATGAAATTTCTGCTGTATATACACTGTTTTTTCTTTCCAAACGAGCTCCATGTAACCCCAGAAAAACTTTGTTAATATAATTCTTATTGTTATCTGTTGTTTGTGTTTTGTTTTACTTGCAAACATCGTCCAAAAGAGTAATGAGACAAACATAAGACTGTCCAGTACCAGTACATATACAGGCATATGTGCATGCTTCAGCTAGTTGGCTAAATGCTCCCATTTGGCTTCCACTATATGAAAAAGCAATTGTTAGACTCATGTTAGCTGGCAATTTAGCAAACTAGCCAATTAACATTTTGAAAAGATGACTTTGGTTCTGATAAAATTAGCAAGTGAGATACAGTTAGCCAATTTAATTGATTTCAGTTTGATTCATACATTGCTACATCAACAGTCACCTGAAGGTGATATTGTAAGGTAAAAGCCTACAGTGCTAAAAAAAACACACCCAATAATCAGACAGTCTCGTAATGGTAAATGGATGAGTTCTTATGGAGCGCTTTCCTACTCTACTTGAGCATTCAAAGCACTTTATGCTTTCTATCTAACATTCACACTCTGACGGATGCATCGCAGAACAACTCAGGGTTCAGTATTTTGCCCAAGAATACTCTGGCATGCAGACTGGAGCAGCATCAAACCACCAGCGTTCAGATTAGTAGATGACCTGCTCTAACTCCTGAGCTACAGCCGCCAAGTACTAATCAAGCCAGACCCTGTTGAGAGTGGGCACGCTCAGGGTGGTATGACTGTCAGCCACAGCACTTGGTGACAGTGGGAAGAAAGAACTGTCTTTTAACAAGCAGAGTCTGAACGAACTTATCTCAAGCAGGGACAGCTACACTATACTGCCAAATGTATTTGCTTATTTTCCTTCACATGCTTGTGATGTTGAGTGACATCCCATTCTTAGTCAACAGGGTTCAAAATGATGTTGGCCCACTCTTTGCAGCTATAACAACGTCGCCTCTTCTGGGAAGGCTTTCCACAAGGTTTAGGAGTATGTTTTGGGGACTTTCTGACCATTCTTCCAGAAGCGCTTTGGTAAGATCAGACACTGGTGGACTAAACGGCCTGCCGCAGTCGCCACTCTAATTCATCCCAAGTGTGTTCTATCAGGTTGAGGTCAGGACTCTGTGCATGCCAATCAAGTTCTTGCACACCAAACTCACTCATCCATGTCTTCACGGACCTGGTGTGCAGTCATGTTGGAAGAGGAAAGGGCCATTCCCAAACTATTCCCACAAAGTTTGGAGCATGGAATTGTCCAAAATGTTTTGGTATGCTGAAGCAATAAGAGTTCTGTAGCGACTGACTCCAAAGAAGTCAGTTGCTACAAATGGTGACCAAATGGTGATCATTTGGTGACCCTGCTCTGTGATTTGGCTGGGTTGTTGTCATTTGCAGTCACGTCCGCACCTGTTACACAGGTGACATCCTATAGTTCATTTGCAAACGTTTGTAGAAGTAGGCTGTATCCCAATTCAGGGTCTGCAGCCTTAAAGTACGCAGCCTTAACGGTCCACACGGGCCGCGTACTCAAAGACCGCTAAGGCCGGAAGTGAGAGGCTTGTGAAATGGGACGGTCTAGCCTCCGTCGTGCTGCCCAGGTTGCCTAGCAACCATGACACTAACAGCTGGAAACGTTTCATACAGCATTATTTGACAGAAATGAAGGAGAAAACCTTTTGTTCATTTGTTTGTTTGTTTCTACATTAGCTTTGATTTGACAAGTATCTGAGGCTGAGACCATAGGACTGTGAAATCATGATTATTGGGCTTCATTTCTGTACTGAACAGTCATTTAAGATTAGCTAGTAAATAACAATTAGCTAATG
>NW_005187661.1:535303-536048 GCF_000239375.1 Pundamilia nyererei | reverse complement strand
GGCCTTAAAATGCGGCCTTTAAGGCTGCAGACCCTGAATTGGGATACAGCCGTAGTCTGCATGCCTAGGTGCTTGATTTTATACACCTTTGGCAATGGAAGTGATTGGAACACCTGAATTCAATGATCTGAATGTGTGAGTGAATACTTTTGGCAATATAGTCTATGTTCTGCAACCATTTGGGGGATGAGGGTAAAAAGAATATAGAAAAGCAGTGCATAGAGGCAAGGACAAAAGTATTAAACTGTGGGAGAGAGTAGGAAAAAGGTAATGACAGCAGAAGTGTTCAGCTAAATTCAAAATTGGATATCACAGGGTGCCAATGAATAGAAGCCAGTATGGGAAAAATGTGATCTCTCTTTCTAGTCCTTTTCTCACTGTAACATTTTGAATCAACTGAAGGCTTTTTAGGGATTTTCACCAACATAGCAACAGTAAAAGCACTCCACTCAAGGCTTCATAATGGGAATTCAAAAACCAGTGTGCTACAGCCATATTTTATAATGTCGTGTGCATGTGTGGGTTGCAAGACGGCCTCCCGGTCTCCATTCTCACTTCATTACTACATTTAAAGAAAGTAATATTCTCCTCCCCTTCCAAGAGCCGCTTGTTTTCCTGGAGGGGAGCTTGATCACAATAAGACAGGCCAGGGGCAAGCAATCTGAAGAGATCAGACGCAAACATGCACACACTTTGACTCAAACACACACTGAGGATTGGCGAGGAGCAAAGCAGTCACTGGAGA
>NW_005187661.1:533929-534941 GCF_000239375.1 Pundamilia nyererei | reverse complement strand
AAACACACATCAGCATATCAGAGACTTAACTCCGAAGTCACGTGTCATATTAGTTGGAATAACTGCAGGTTCGCACAATATATTTTCCGTTTTAGACTACTTATCTTGCATGTATGTTATAGTTATTTTAGAACACAAATCTGTTTCAACACACTTTTCCGTTTACATGTAGCTGCAACACTGTGGTTACACTACATCATAATGCAATTAAAAAACATTTCCTCTCTTAATGTCTGATCGTTTGTTGTTTGCCCCATGAGCGGGAAACCCACAGTCCGTTATTTAACTACGTATGTCCGCAATCACGTAGTTGAGAAGGCTGAACGTACATAATGACAGTGAACGCAGCACCGCCGTCACTTCTTCCGCCCGCGTGACACCTGCAGTTACAGTCCAAACATGAGCGCTTCTGCTGTGGTTCGGAGGTTAGCAGCTCTGTCAGGAGCCTCGGCAGTGGGAGCTGGGGCTTACGGGGCTCACGGTACGCAACTGTCCTATTGTCTGTAGCTCTCGCTCAGCTGAACAGTCGTGAAAGGCTGTCATGTTGAGGCTTACGGCGCCAGCCTTGATATCAAAACACGCAGATTTAAAGTTTGCGTACTCACCACACGCCCGAGTAACTGTAAAGCAACAACACATACATGCTGCTAATGTTAAACATGCTAACGATTAATTCGGCTTTCAGTAAGCCGTCGAAGCTTCACGTTGTTTTTGTAAAAATAACCAGTGTCGTAATCAAGGTGACCCGCCTCCAGGGTGGAAGAAGGCTTTTTGTGGGTCAGCCACTGTCCACGGTAGGGATAGCTGAGTGGTTGGCTAACTTTTAAAATGTGATAAGAGAGTGGTTGGTCTCACCACCGTATCACAACACGAGTATTAAGGAACATGACTTGAGGGTGTGGGTTACTGATTAACCAAATAAAGTGTGGTCTGTTGTGTCTGTGATCATGATATTCATGGTGTGATAATAAGTAACAGTTGTGTTTTTCTTGTTTTAGGTTTCAAGAACAGC
>NW_005187661.1:532351-533909 GCF_000239375.1 Pundamilia nyererei | reverse complement strand
GGGCAAGCAATCTGAAGAGATCAGACGCAAACATGCACACACTTTGACTCAAACACACACTGAGGATTGGCGAGGAGCAAAGCAGTCACTGGAGAGCAGAGAAGAAGACAGGCAGGCAGGCTGAAGTGAGATGGATGTTGGCTCTTGGAGGAACCTCACAGCACACTGCTGCTGGGACTTAGAGATAATTTGCTGCTTGTCTGTGAAAACAAGATGTAAAGCCACAATTTATTGTTGTCCTTGCTATCCCATCTGCCGTGGGCCAGAATGAAAATGACCTGTGTTTGCAGGGTAAGCACAACATTCCTCTGCATACAACCCTATATGCAGGCAGCGCTAGAAATCATGCCAAAAGACAAAAAAGACGGGAAAAAGTTCACAGGCAGATGATGGTGACAGACTTAGATTAAAACCCACAGAGGACACACACAAACACACCCACACTGGGTTCAGTTCACAGTTGATGATGAATGCTTGCGACTCATAAAGCTTATTTTTAATTAGCGACATGGTCATTAAAATGTGTTAATTGTATGCATTGTGTTAATGCTGTGTCAAAGTCAGCTAAGGACGAGGCTCGACGAAAAGTGTGGTTTAGCGACTCCAGTAATGCAGTGTGACCCTGTGTAATTTCAGAATGGTAATTGGACAAAGTCCCCCTGCCCGTCCGTGTGCACAGACACACACCCACACGCGCTACCTATCCACAAATTTTGGCAGATGAGAAAGCAATACAGCTCCCCCTTTTGGCAGGATCTACCAGGATCAGTGCATCTTCATCAAAGACATGGCATCAACTTTGGTCTCCAACTCCTCTGCTGGCAAGAAAATACATCAAACATTAGGAATAGCTCACTAAAGACGACTTCACCGCTTCTTCCCAAAGTTGCAGTGACAGACAAATTGAAAAGTGCCACACACTAATGTGCCCTCCGCCTCCCCGAGCCCATCATTCAGTGGAATGTGTTGTTTCGGTGATGCTGAGGAAAATGGCAAAATAGGCCACTATCTTAAAATCAATTATTCATAAAATCCTGAACAATACTAAAATTTTTATTGAATAATAAAACAGGGGTGATGACTTAAACAAATCGGGGCAAAACATAAACTGAATCTGATTCTGCATTCCACTTTAACAAGGGAGGTCGTTCAGGTCAACTTCAAGCTTCAGTTAATGCATCAATATATTACAAGCAGTATGTGATTCCCTGCACTTAAATTCACATGCAATACCTAAAGGCGCTGAAACGACTGCTCAAATGGCATGTCAGTGTCAGATCAGCTTGGTAGAGTAATGAAATTTGCCCAGTGGCTTGAAACTGTAGCACGGCAGCGGCCATTTTGGTTCAAGTCCACAAACTGATAACAGACGTGCCTGGAAGCCCAGAGCCCTGGAACGAACGCCCCCACTGCTGCTTTCAAGGACTCAGATGCTGGAATTCAGAGAACAAATTGCTGATTAAAGAAACACACATCAGCATATCAGAGACTTAACTCCGAAGTCACGTGTCATATTAGTTGGAATAACTGCAGGTTCGCACAATATATTTTCCGTTTT
>NW_005187661.1:530004-531557 GCF_000239375.1 Pundamilia nyererei | reverse complement strand
AAAGCTGGAGTACCTCAAAATACCCGTAAAGGCACTATACACAAAAAGTAGTCAGTAGTAACAAATTCAAATAAGAAAGAAAGATGGGTTAAAAAAATGCAGCATCTACTGTTGGCCAAATTTGTATTTTAAGCATCAGTGTATCTGCCCAATTGGTGCAACTCCAGTTATAGTTTAGTGGACTGTATGACTGTTATTTGTTTTACTCTCAGAAAACTAAAAGATGTCTGTGAAACATTTTCACACTGTGCTGTTAATCTGGAGGAAACTTCTGTAATGCAAAAAGACAGGAAATTGATTTTTTTTTTAATGATGAGATACTTTCCTGGCCAAACTTGGGCTGATTGATGAGAATGGTGTAAATGGTGCTTGATAGCGGCTCACTAAATATCCACTTCTACACTTGATAATAAAAGGCCTTTCCAGAAAATGTTTGATTCACTGAACTTGATGAGTGGCTGGGAAAGGCAGAGTTTTTTCTGAAAGCTCTGTGTGTGTGTGTGTGCCTCTTCAGCTTTTTGAAACCGCCAACAAGTACCATTTCTACCACAGCCTGGCCTTGCTGGGTGCTGCCCACTGTGGGAAACCTGCTGTGGTAAGTACAGAAGCCTAAGACCCTCACTCTTGGCTGGATGCACTTAGCTCAATCCTTTAAAGTGGATATAGTGCCACAGTCGTATTTGCTGTTACCTGTCCATCTTCACTCAGAGATATTATGTTACAGAGACTGCTGTTTTATTACATTATAAATGATAAAAGTGACAGCATAAGTATAAATTTGTTGTGGATTGACGGTGAAAGAACACATTATCCCAACAAATGGAACCAGGAAAGAAAAAATGGTAGCCAAAGAATCTCCTCACTTAAATGTCACCACCCCATCATCTGTACTTTTAAGCATTCATGCATGTCCCTCTGCGTCTCATGTCTGATAATGTTGTTATTATGAGTTGACAATAAATTGGTAAAAACTGTGGAGTTATTAATTTGGATTAAATAAAATCTATGAACCAGCTTTGGAGTCAGTCCGATACATTGAGTTTTTATTGTTTACACCTGTTTAAGGTGTCCATCTATAAAGTTACTAAACCTGCTCACTTGAGTTGTGTTGTGTGTCAAAATGGGCATAAATATTAAGCTAATGAGATAAAATGACTCATTAATCATAAGTAATGATACTCAATAACATGCGTTATTCTGCTGATAAGATACTTTAATGTGTGTAATGTGATAGTAAGCTAATAAGCTACATTAGCTAACTGAATGATGGGCTAATAAATTATGTTAGGAAATGACGTACTGTAGTAGGCTAATGTTTGCTAATAATATGAATCAATAGGATAATAAGGTACATTGTTGAATTTAATGGTAGGCTATTGAGATAAATTAGCAAACTTACAGTCAAGCTAACAAGATGTGCTGGCTAATCCGGTCGTAAAGTCTGACGTCACTAGCCGTGTCTGGGCCTAAACTCCGCTGCAGGTCCATATATCAAACGATCACTATGGCATTACTGAGAGTTGAAAAACTGTCTAAAGTCTTTCATCTTTAAT
>NW_005187661.1:526846-528131 GCF_000239375.1 Pundamilia nyererei | reverse complement strand
CAGCATGAATAAATCTCAACAATGAATATTCAATCTGCTGTATACCAGAGGTCCGTGTCAAGTCTTTGCTTTTTTCCATTTCTCACAGACATCACTTTCAGATACTGATCATCTGCTGTAGATGGGTTTTTAGGTTATCTTCTTCCTCTTTTCTCCTCCGCTTGTTCAGTTTTGTCTTTTTTTAAGGACACACTGCACACCATGCTGAGATTTGTCAAGTTTGCAGCTAATATCTCTTTGGGAATTCCCTTTTGGTGCAAAAATAAAGTTTTATGCCTGTCTTGTTATCCTTGAGATTTTTCATGGATTTAACTATACGAATGGGAACAAATTGTTATTTTGGAGAGAAAATCTGAGAAAAAGCAGCCACATGTCCACTTAAAAACTTAAGCAAACTTTCTGAAAGCCTGGAGAACTACTGCTCAACAAAGTCGTACAAAATTACAGGGAAGTCTGGCTGCTTGGAAGCAAAATATAAAGAAATGAGGCAAGACTGTAAGATGTGACATTACCCTCTGATTTCTGTAAACCCATTTTGAAGACTCGAGTGTTTCAGTCTTCACTGTCGTGGTATCTTGAACTAAAACAAGCTTTCAGAAGTGTTTTCATTTGACTGCATAGTCAAATATTGTTTTGTTGAAAGACGATAAGCAAGTGTTGACACAGAACTTTATGCTAGAACACTAGGTCAAAGTTTTTAGTATTACTTTTTTTTAACCTCCCAATGTTTGTGTAATAGTAAATAGCATTCAGTTGCATACTTACATTGTGTGCTAAAAAGAACTAATGCGTGTTAATATCTGGTCTTTAAGTGATGACGTATGAACCCTGCTTCCGGGACCAAACTACTCTGCGTTTATTAAGGCTGTTGTGTTTTACATGTTTTAATGCTTTGTATCTTGTTCTATTTAATCTGAACACCCCCTAACAAAGAGCAGTGATCACTGTCAGCCTCTCGGTTTTTGGTACCACTATTCATTTTAAAGCTCAGTTTTTAAAACCTTACGGTCTAACTACAGCCCAGCCCATGCAGCAGTATATCAATGACTAACCTTTATTGTGGATGGATTATCTCAGTTGTTCTCCTGATTGAAGTTTGCTCCGTTTACAGCATCCTGGCATGTGATTGCATTTGTCCTTAACCATCGGGAACCCTCACATTAGCTTTTATCAAGTGGGAAATAGTTAGCGTTCATCCTCCTGTGTTTATATTATGCTAACCATAGCTGTGTCGCTAGCCACCATGTAGCACATCATTATATACCAGCTAGCCCAACTTCAGTAA
>NW_005187661.1:525310-526359 GCF_000239375.1 Pundamilia nyererei | reverse complement strand
GATCTTTTCATTAAAGATAAAAGAATTTAGACAGTTTTTAACTCTCAGTGATGCTGCAGTAATCGTTTGACTTTGGGACCTGAAGTGGAGTTTGGACCCGGAAACGGCTAATGATGTCAGATTTCAGTTCAAAAGAGTGCTTTATGTTTCACTGCAACATTAAAAGCTGTTGTCACACATGCTGTGACTCTTTCTAGATATTATCTAGCTATTATCTGGTAAATGAGAATCCAATGTTCAAAACCATCACATTGGACTGGCTAAAGTAGTAGCTAATAGCTAAGTGTAATAGTCTGGTGAAGTCATGTCTATCGAGTGGTCTTCTACACTATTACACAGCACCCAGGTCTCAAACAAAAGTATTATTTTATGTATTCCAATACACAAGCACATATAGATTGTGTGCTACATGTGGTCAGTATAGCAGTTGACATGTTAAAGCAGCTTTATTAGCAAATTTTATTATTGTTATCATACCTGGACAGTAGAAACTTCTGTCCTAGAGGTTTGTTGTGTGCACATTCATCTGAAAGGAAAAAGTAAGCTGACTAATGGTAGTGCTAGTTTAAAGGGCATCCTCAATGTGTTGGTTTCACTAAAGGCTAGATAAACCCACAGGATTTACAACCTATGGCAGTAGAAACGGTGTCTCTTGTGGTGAATGTATTCACAGCCCCGAGGGTTTGAGCCTCTGAGTAGCAGAACACAAAAGAGTTCTTTAGCAATGGCCTCCCGTTAGCCGGGACCATGTTCCAACCACTCGGCATTCAAATTGAAAGTGAAATCCATTGAAACACTAATTCCCCTTCCTGACTGTGGGCCCATGAATGGAGACCTTTAGAAAATAGCTGTATAAATCTCCCTGGGTCAATTTGCTGGGGCCGGTACATAAGCCGAGGCTGTGCTCAAAAGAGAAGGCACTATTGACTGAATGCGTTGCCAGTGAGCTCTTGATCACGAGTCATAAAACCCTCATTAGAATTAAGTAGCTGCTGAGGAGAATTCTGTTCTTCCAGGACCAAGCAATCACACAAGAAAAAGCTCTGACA
>NW_005187661.1:521699-523216 GCF_000239375.1 Pundamilia nyererei | reverse complement strand
TTCACTCAGCTTTAACATCACTCTGGATTCTCCACTAGCTCTTGTTAGCATGCTAACTGTGCAGATGCTAAGAAAGAGCTAAAGTTTTGTTATCAGTATAATGTCAAGTGTTTCATTCCTGGACCCAGTTTTCCCTGGACTATCATCCTCTGGTGGTTTTGTGCAATAACAATTAAAGTAGCACGTTACTTTGGAATGTGTTACACTCTGCAATTTATGGTACAATTTACAATAGCCACATGACAACCAGTTAGCAAAGAAATATTTGCTGTTTTCCAAGTCATTCAGTCTTGATGCTAGCTGCAGGCAGTAGCTTCATATCTTACAGACAGTTACGACAGAAGTGTCAATCTCTTCATTTCATTTGTTCCTTTGTGGACTGATTCAACCATAGTCCTTGCTGTGAGAAAAGACAATCTCTCACTAATAGCTAATAGCAGTAGATCAATTCTATCCAGTGCGCTAGTCAGCTGTGAAAGTGTCTTTTGGCAGAACGATCCAAATATCTAAAGTATCATTACCAATGCTGGTATTGCTGTCAGATCGATATCATCATTGATACTTTGTTGCTATCCTCTAAGTTCAGTATGTAGCCCACTGCACTGTGTAAAATAAAATGTTCTTTGGGAAATCAATAAACCTCAAATATGTACCATGAAAAATGTCTGATCATTTTTGTGTTGACCATCACATCTACTTTATTTATAGCCTATAGCACATTTACAAAGGAGTGTCAATGGTTGAAAGGTGTGCTTTGTTGTGTTTACTAGAAGATAAGATAAGATAAGATAACCTTAGTCCCACACGTGGGAAATTTGTTTTGTCACAGCAGGAAGTGGACAGTGCAAAAGTTATGAAGCAAAAATTTGAATACAATAAGAATAAATACAATACACAACTGTACAGAATATAATAAAATAAAATACTATATACAGTAGAATAAAATAGAATAAAATATACAATAGGATAAAAGTAGAATACAAATGCTGTATACATCTGAGTAAAAATACAATGATGCCAGAAAAGATTATTGCACTTAGTGTTATTGCACATGTGTGGATGTGTGTGTTTGATTAGTTAAAGTCTTTGTTGTAGAGCCTGACAGCAGTGGGGAGGAAAGACCTGCGAAATCTCTCCGTCCCACACTGTGGGTGCCGCAGCCACTGAAGGAGCTGCTCAGTGCTGTCAGAGTCTCCTGCATGGGGTGGGAGATGTTGTCCATCAGGGATGACAGCTTAGCCATCATTCTCCTGTCACTTACCACCTCCACTGGGTCCAGAGGGCATCCTAGAACAGAGCTGGCCCTGCGGATCAGCCTGTTCAGTCTCTTCCTGTCCCCGGCAGAGATGTTGCCACCCCAGCAGACCACACTGCAAAAAATGGCTTATGCCACCACAGAGTCATAGAAGGTCTTCAGGAGTGGGCCCTCCACTCCAAAAGACCTGAGTCTCCACAGCAGGTACAGCCTGCTCTGCCCTTTCCTGATGAGGGCGTCTGAATTATGAGTCCAGTCCAGT
>NW_005187661.1:476575-520661 GCF_000239375.1 Pundamilia nyererei | reverse complement strand
TAGAGGAGGTGTGAAGTGTCTGAGGTGTCAGAGGTGGAACAGCAGCAGTGGGGGTGGGTGAGTCTGCAGCCGATGTTGAAGACTGCCTCATGGATGAATCAAATCTGTTGAAGAAATGACTCAGTTCATTTGCGAAGTTAAGTAGTGATTCATCTCGTCAGTCATGAAAGGCTGCTGTCCCCTACATATGCTGCTTGTATAGGTTAAAAATATTGGAATCAGTATTGGTATTGGCAATACTTACCATGTATTTATTTGGTATTGTAATCAACACCAAGATTTGCAGTATTGCGCTAGCGTATTGCACAGTATAACACTAGTGTGTACAAGGATAGGATCCTGAAACTGAAATGACAATAGCAGCTTGTCCGACTGAGACGTATTAAAGTGTCCTTTGTGAAAAAGGCCCTCTGGGTGCACCTGTTATGATTTACACATGTCCTTTTACATGGGCGAGTGATAAGTGTTAGAAAGTACACTAAATGCCCTTTGATTGAATGTGGTTTTAATGTGTTGTGTGTTGCTGTTTAATCCATAAAGCTGAATAGATTACAGAGGCAAACCCATGGGCTGTCTGCCTTTGCCTCTGACTCAGTCTGTAGTGTTGCAAGCTTGGGAGAAAGCAGAGGCAAAGATACCAACGGTAGATATTGTTAATTATGCCTCCAGGGACTTCCTCTGCACTTCACAAGTGTTCCTATCTTTTTATTCCCCCTCAACTCAAGAATATATTATTTAGTCAAAAATGTTCGCCATTTTTTCCCTCTGTTTTGGCCTTTTTCTCATCTTACCCTGCAGACAGATTTAATTACATCAGCATCTTCTGTGAGGGGATTGTGTGTGTGTGTGTGTCTCAGTTTATTTTGGTCAAAAAATAAAGAAAGTGGTTCTGTGAGCGTTATCAGTCATGAATGAGTAAGGTGACAGTGAGCTTATAGGAATTGAGACCCTGGCTATGGATTGATGTGCACTCACCAGATCCTCAATCTGAAGACCTGAATGAAACTCTCTGGCTAGTTCGTCTTTGGCGAGGCCACTTGATTGCCCAGAGCTTCCTCCCTCTCATTCACATGAACCAGGGGACACACAAATACCTACTCACAGACACACACGGGCAATAAATTAAAGTGCATGCTGTATAATGCCACCACAGCAGCGCCAAATCCCCTCTCAAAGGCATCAATCAGGACGCAGTGTCTCGCATTGCGGAGCGGAATGACTCTAACGGCCGTCCCGAGCGCTCCCACATCCCGGTCTCCCCCTCTGACCTTTTCAAGACACTTAAATGATATCACACCCTCAGATAGATTATACCCTCACTTCAATGGACATCGAGGCCCCATCACTTCAGCCCCCTTTTCACGGCTTTATACCCAATCTTTTCGCTTCACTCTGCAGCACAGTCATGATGGCAATGCATCAGAGGAGCTAAAGGGATGACACCGGAGGGAGCTGCTATTGTTACCACTGTCATCAGCAGCCGTCTCACAGAGTAATGTGGTGTCTGGAAATTGTTATTAGACAGCTGGGATGGTAAAGATAATGGCGAACAGTGGTTGGGATTATGTTGCATAAATGATATTACATAAACTCGCTATGATCTGCGGTTCAACAAAGCACTTTACAATGAATTTCTCGCTTTTGTAAATATTCAAAGAAAATGCTTTTGTATAACTATAATCAATTTGATGTATACTTTAAACCTGTTGCTGAGAATTACTGTGCTATAGTTCTAGCTGGAGATTTACATACTTCCATTGTGGACACTAAAGTTTTGTCCCCACTGGCTCTTTAGTAATTTCTTTGAGCTAGGGTGACATACAGCTTTAAGAGTAACTAGAATTTTAATTATATAGCACAAAGTAAAAAAAAAAAAAAGGCTTTAAGGCTAATCTTAAAAGTAGAAAGGGTGTCTGTCTCCTGTGTATTTATTTTGTTGTTTTCTGAAATAAACACAGGGTCAAAATTATATATACACTATACTGCCAGTAGTATTTGCTCGTCTGCTAGTGACATCGCTTTCTTAATCCACAGAGTTTAATATGATGTTGGCTCACCTTTTGCAGCTATAACAGCTTCAGCTCTTCTGGGAAGTCTTTCCACGGGGTTTGGGGATTTTTGACCATTCTTCCAGAAGCACATTTGGGAGGTCAGACATTGATGTTGAACCAGAAGGCCAAAGGTGTTCTGTCAGGTTGAGGTCAGGGATCTGTGCAGGCCAGTCAAGTTCTTCCACACCAAACTCACTCATCCATGTCTTAATGTGTCTTGCTTTGTGCCCTGGTGCCCAGTCATGTTGGAACAGGAGAGGGCCATCCCCAAACTGTTCCCACAAAGTTGAGAGCATGAAATTGTCTTGGTGTCTTGAAGCATTAAGAGTTCCTTTCACTGGAACTAAGGAGCTGAAATCAACTCCTGAAAAACAACCCCTACCAAGCTTTATACTTGGTATAATGAAGTGAAACGAGTACCGTTCTCCTGGCAACCACCAAACCAGACACCTGACTCTGTGGGATTTCCAGATGGAGAAGTCTGATTCATCAATCTGGAGAACACTGCTCCACTGCTCTATAGTCCAGTGGTGGCGTGTTTTTCTCAATAAATGCTTTGCCTTGCACCCTCGGCTATTTAAAGCTCGGATGCAGTTGCTCGGCCATGGAAACCCATTACACAAAGCTCTCTACACACAGTTCTTGAGCTAATCGGCCACATGAAGTTTGGAGCTCTGTAGCGACTGACTCTGTAGAAAAAATCTGTGCACATCAGCATCTGCTGACCCAGATCTGCAATTTACATGCCCTAAAACTTCATGGCTGAGTTGCTGTCTTTTCCAGTTGTTTGTAGTTTGTTATAATGCTACTAACAGTTTACTGTGTGATATTTAATAGTGAGGAAATTTCACGACTGTACATCTGTTTGAAAGCCCCCACCTACATTGTTTTCTGTTCTCTCTACATGTCATGCTTTTGGCTTTTATGCTCTCTAAGCCATTGGTGGAGTTCTGAGGAGGTTTCTTTGTCTTCAGTTGTGCTTCTCAAATCTTTTCCTCTTTAACTCATCCACCTGTGGATATTTAAGGCCTGATTGTGCAGCAGTTATTTGAACAATATTACTTAGCATTATGAACATTATGCACTCTGGCTTCTCACCCTGTGTAAATATTTCTTCAGCTAACTATGAGTTTTTTGGTTTGTTTTCTGCTTTTTAGTTCTCAGTCCATAACCTGTTAAAGAAACTTTGTTCCCACTCTGTCTTCTCTGGAAACACTGGTGCACACCACCAGCCGCTCACCTCTGGAAAGAATCCTGCAAAGAGACGGACTTACCTGCAACTCACCTGCCTGCCCACAGTCCACTGTCTAGGAATAGGCCCTCCTCATCTCAGATCCCTCCAGAGCTTCTTTTCTGTAATCCCTCAAGTAATAAAATCTGCTCACAATAGATTAGAGGTCTTTCAGTAAACTATGTTCAATTTTAAACTCGGCGAGAGTGCCAGTAAAATGATAAATGGGTTAGTTCTTAGATTGTGTTTTTCTACTCTACCTAAGCACTCAAAGTGCTTTATACAACATTCACCCAAACCCTTTTTTTGGACACTTAAATGTTTTTTTTTTTACCTAACATTTATACATTTATGCTGAATGTATAAGAGAGCAACTTGGTGTTCAGCATCTTGCCCAAGGATACTTTGGCATACAGACTGGAGAGCCAGGGATTGAACCACCGACCTTCCACTTATAAGGCTACCTACACCTGAGCTACAACTACTCTAGCAAAACATGACACCACCAGCTAGCTTGCTGACCAGCTTTCTGCATGTGCTTCATTTCATGCAATCACCTCAAGGTACATATACAGTGATTTCTACCAAGTTGCGTTAAGAAGATAAATGAACCTGTACAACAAAGCTTGATTTTTGTTTTACTCTAAAAGATGTATGTTGTACAATCTTCAGTTCTAGAAATGATTAAAACTATTACATGTTGCTTTGACATTCATGTGCATGAGGAATGAATCTGATTTGCATCTCTATATTCAGTAGCATTAAAAATGTTCTTGAGCCAACATTAGGCCCATGCACAGACTCAGCTGAGACAAAATCAAAGTAAGAAAGGAGATTTCATAAAAAAGAAAAGAGAACATTAAAAAATAAGGCTAAAATATATGATATTTTATCACCCACTGACATAGAGCTGACCAACAGGTTTGGACTGCATGCCTGAAGTTCAACGCTTCATCAGCATTAACTGCGTAATGTTATATATAGTCATGAATCAGTCACAGCGATTTTCCTTGGCTACATTTTAGCTGAAAATACTGTTGGTTTTACTGCAGTAGAATGAATGTTACTACCTTCAGGACTTGTGCTTCTAATGGACTATTAATCCACTCTTGCTAAATTCAATATGGTTGACATATTATCTTAATTTCAAGCTGATTTCCTCTGTTTACTGTAACTGTTTTCCAGTCTGACCCCAAGTTCAAACCCCCAAATATAAATTTTACTGTCACAGAGACACTTTTTGCTGACAAATTAGTTATTAACCCTCAGAGTTTTACCAGTCGATCTATGTCCCTGCCCTAACCTATGATCGTGAGCTTTGGGTAGGGTCTGAACGAATGAGATATAAGCGGTGGAAATGAGCTTTCTCCAAAAGATGGCTGGCCTCTCCCTTAGCAATAAGGTGAGGAGTTCAGTCATTTGAGAGGGGCTCGAATGATTAAGAAGACCAGCTACTCCTCCACATTGAAAGGAGCCAGTTGAGGGGGTTTAGGCATCAGACTAGTCTGCCTCCTGGGTGAACTGTTCTGGAGAGATTATATCTCTTTCAGCTGGCTGAGAATGCATCAGTGCTCCTCCAGATATGCTGGAGGAGGTGACTGAGGAGAGGAAGGTTTAGGCTTTTTTGCAACCTAGTCCCAAAAATGGAAGTCTGAGTGGGTGTTTTTAAAGAATAGGTTACCAATATTGGAAAGACAAATATTTTTTGCCAGACTTTTTCTTTGCTGTTTTAAAATGCTCACATTTTCCAGTTGTGACAAATGTTCTTTTGTTTATCCATAAAACAAAACATTTTCCCCCAAATACATGTTCACAGGCTCCTGCAGTTTCCACTTGATTTGACTTGCCAGGAGGAATATTTTTAAGGCAGCCCTTAATTCTAGACCTGGGTGATACAGTGGTGTGAAAAGGTGTTTACCCCATTCCTGATTTGCATATTTGTCACATTTACATCAGGTAATGTTCAAATGTTGGTTCATGGTTTTCTTCCATTTTTGATCTACTGCAGAATATTTTTAAGGCAGTTATCTGCTATAAAAAGCCAGGACAGGAAAATCTCCTCAGTTACTTTGACACAAATGCATCTGCTGTGATGCTTAAACCTCTGATGAAGTCTCACAAGTGTCAGCTTTGTTTTTATAACCAACATAGGTATAAAAATATGGATATATACTGATAAATGATCATTATTATAATATTTCTGGCTGTATGAGTCAAAATTTAATCGAATCAATCTCAATCGAATCAATCTCAATCGAATCGATTATAGAAATCAGTGACAATATCCAGCCCTAAACATCCTGCCAACAGTGGTGGTGGTAGTGTGATGGTCTGGGGCTGTTAAGCTGCCTATGGACCTGGACGACATGCTGTGATAAACTGAACCATGAATTCTGGTATCTACTAAAACATCCCGAAGAAGAACGTCTGGCCACCTGTTCATGACCTCAAACTGAAGCTTGATGAAGACTCTGGAGTGGCCTAGTCAAAGTCCTGACCCGAATCCTATCTGGTTGTTCAGTCTGACGTCACTAGCCGTGTCTGGGTCTAAACTCCGCTGCAGGTCCATATATCAAACGATCACTATGGCATTACTGAGAGTTGAAAAACTGTCTAAAGTCTTTCATCTTTAATAAAATGATCAGCGTTCTGCTCTACCAGGTGTAAGAATTGAGTTTAACATCCAGGCATCCATGAAAACGGAATTTATGACATTTAACGGAGTTAGAAGTTAGCAGGGAGTTAGCTCGCTAGCTTCTATCTAAATATAATATAGCATGTCCTGACTGCGGGGTTTTGGAAACAAATTAAAACGTACAGCTCTGTTATCACTTCCAACATAAATGAAGACAGAAAACTAAACAGCAGTGACGTTTGTAGGCTTACTGAAGTTTGGCTAGCTGGTATATAATGATGTGCTACGTGACCGCTAGCGACACAGCTATGTTAGCATAATATAAACAAGCTAACTTTTTTTCCACTCGATAAAAGTTTACGTGAGTGTTCTCGGTGGTCAGGAACAAATGTAATCGCATGGCAGGATGCTGTAAAAGGACCAAACTTCAGCCAGGAGAACAACTGAGATAATCCTTCCACAATACGAGGTTAGTCATTCATATACTGCTGCATGGGCTGGGCTGTAGTTACATCCTAAGGTTTTAAAAACTGAGCTTAAATAAATGATTAGTGGTAATAAAAGCCGAGGGAGGTCAACAGTGATCACTGACTGTTTTAGGAGCTTTTTGAGATTAAATAGAAGAAAATACATAACATTAAACATGTTAACAACACAAAAGCCATATTAAACGCAGACTACTTTAGGCCCGGAAGTAGGATTCGTCATGTCATCACTTAACAATCGGATTGAAATGCCGTGGCATGACCTTTAAAAAGCGCATAATGCTCGAAAACCCTCTAATGTGGCTGAATTACAACAATTCTGCAGAGATGAGTGAGCCAAAATTCCTCCAGAGCGCTGTAAAAGACTCATAGCCAGTTATTCCAAACGCTTGATTGTAGTTGTTGCTGCTAAGGGTGGCCACACAAGTTATTAGGTTTAGGGGGCAATCACTTTTTTACACAGGGCCATATAGGTTTGGATTTTTTTCCCCTTAACAGTAAACACCTTCATTTAGAAACTGCATTTTCTTTGTATTTGTGTTATCTTTGTCTAATATTTAAATTTTGATAATGATCTGAAACATTTAAGTGTGAGAAACATGCAAAAAATAGGAAATCACTTTTTCACACCACTGTATGAAGTGATGTCTCGCATATCGTTTCCTCTCCCAGTAAAAGGAAGTAAAAACTAAAGAGTTTAAGAGACATCACACTCCTCTTTTGAAGCATCTCACTCTGTCTGCTGAAGGCTATGGTTATCTCTTACCTCTCATTTGGCAGACAGCTAGTGTCGCTCCCTCAGCTTGCTTATTAAGTGCAGTGTGGTACAGCATTATCTTGATAAATGTTCCTCTTATGGCACGGGATAGGCTGATGAATCAGACAGCGTTGGGCTGTATATGGCCAGTTCTTCTCACTGTCACAGTGTGATAGCAGACTGTGAGGTGGTAATGATCCACTGACAAGCTGAGGGGGAGGTCTGACAGGTTATTCCAGGCGCTATCAATCCACTGAAATGTAGCAGCGATGCAGAATATGAATAACTTGGGAATGTGCACACGAGGTTTACCCTCAGATATTAAACGGTAAGTGGTTCACCTATTGAACAACTGCTGGGGGATCCCAGGGAGACATTATTGCTTCATTTTATTTAACACATCTTATTTTTGGGAGTTTAATTCCACCTTCCCTGTGTGAAATTTTCTAAGTCAAATATCATTTGGGAATATAAAAAAGGAAGTTACTCCTTAACGAGCCAAAAGTTTTGCAGCTGAACTTCAGTGTCACAAGAAGTTCAATTTAACCCAACTCTGAAATGTCACCTGAAGAGATCTTTAAAGGGTAAAACAAATAGAATAAAAACCACAAGGATGTCATCACGATCATCTCAAATCTGACCTGAGATGACACGATCTGGATAGAGGATTGGAGTTTGTTGGATGAGGACGCTAAAGATTTCTGACTGTATCTCCTTGTGAGGTTACACAATATTTCACAAGAAAGATGACAAACTTAAAGAAACTTTATTACAGGGTCTTGCAGCACAGCTGAGACTGTCTACCTAGGTCTCAGCTTTGCAGCAGAAAGTTGGTACCATTAAGAGTTACGCAAAACATGCTAAGCTTTTTGTTCTTAACAGACACATTAACCACAAAGCCTCCTACTGCTCAGGACTCATCAGGCTCATTCTGGGAAGCTTGCTTATGACCTCCTTCCCCAGGCCTTGCTCCATTCAAGGTGAGGCTTCTGATTACTTTCCTTTTTTCCTACTTTGGGACAGGACTAACAGAACATCTCGGATCCAAGGAGCAAAAATAAGCTTGCTCCAAATGTTGTCTTCTGGGGTCATGTTTAGAGATAACGGGTGGGCTTGGAGTAGAGCCGCTGCACTAAATATAGTCTGCTGTGGAGGTTTGGGTAACCGACTAGGATGACTCCTCAGAGACGAGGTGTGTTGAGGGTGTCCGATTGGTCGGCAGAGTCTAGGACACACTGGGGAGATTATGTCTCTCAGCTCTGCATTTCTGTGAAAGAGCTGGAGTCAATTGCTGGAAGAAGGGGGGTCTGGGTGTTTTTGCTTAGACTGCTGCCCATGCAAACTGGAACTATAGAAGAGGCAGAAAATGCATCCAACCACAGCTTCCTCCCACAGCCTAATAGCATGCATGTTAGGTTAACTGGTGACTCCAAATTGGCCATAGGTGTTTGAATGGTTGTCTCTCTGTGTTAGCGCTGTCCTGAGTGTAACTGCTGCTGACTCTTTGACAGCAGGGATTGGCTCAATCTCCACCACAACCCTAGATGTCTTTCAGGTTTTCATCACACTGTTTTTGGAGCATTTAACCAGCACAAAAATGGATATGATACAACAGATAAATACAGGGAATATATTAATAATATCCAGTATATTTGTGTCTGATCCCCATCACCTTTAAATCAGCCAATGAGTGACATTGCTAATGCCATGAGGATCCAGTTTACATAACCTACCTCAAAATTAAAGGTGACATTTTTATCATACAGGATGAGTATTTCTTATTTCTTTCCAGCATCCAGCAGATAGCTGGATCACTGTGCACCACTGCTCTGATGGACTTGGAGCCTTCCAAAACACCAGCTGTGCAATCCTCCTATCAAACCTTCAGCTCTTGCCTTTATCTTCTTTGCGAGGCACATTTTTTAATCATAAACCTGACCTCACAAATCCGTTTGTAGTGTTGTAACGCGGGGCGTGCTCTCCACATACACCGCTAATCCCTGGATCCTCTGAGTAGGACCATGATTTCTGGGACGGTGTTGCCAGGGGAAAGGTGGTGCCCAGGACCTGTTGGAAATGACAGCTGAGGAAAGCGGATTGAAGCGAAGGCATCACAATAACATTAAAGATAGAAGATAGCGAAGAGAGTCCCTCGCGTCAGCGTGTAACGGGTGTGTGTCCGTTTGGGATATTTGGCAGCTTTAGCCTGACAGCTAATCATTTCACTGTGAACCGCGACTCGTAAGCTAACGACACCTACTCTCGCTGAGTGTGTGTGCATGTGGGTGCATGCATCTGTATGGGTTATGTGTGTGTGTATACATTTCAGTGTGGATGTGTGTGTGTGTGTGTGTGTATGACGCTGCGCTTGGATTCACTGTCCCCATCTGTCACGTTAGCTAGCATGCTAATTTGATGAGCTAATATTGGCTAATAAAAGAAATTAGCCGACTCTGGGCGAGGCACCGCACCGACATTATCACTGCGAGTCAGACCCTGAGCTAATGCGATAGTACACACTGATTGCAATCTCTTCTAAGCAGAACAGCGTTATTTTCTGACTTTAACGAATCGCTTAAGAAGCCTGCGTTGACTTTTAGACAGCAGTGTAGCTAATTTTCTCGGCTATTAGCTTTGCAGCTAGAAGTGGGGGGAGCTGGCTCGCTAATTGACCCAGTTTGGTGGGGCAAGGGCCAAGATATCATTCCGCTCGACTGAGCTTTGTTTACATTACAACTTTTAGGCTTCTTACTTTCAGAGCACGTTATTTAATGCAATTATTCAAGCCTATTAAAGGACAGCAGTATTTTTAACAGCACATCATTGACGTAATGCATTCCCAAATACGCTAAACCCTTTAAAAACTCCTGTCCCGCAATTAGTCCGGCCACCTGAGGCACCATGTAGTACATTTAACTTCACAGACTCATTCCTTTGCTCATGGTCGTGTTTACAACCAAATTACAAGTCTGTAATGTCATTAAAAAAGTAATAGCTCAGGTTTTATTAAACGGTATGTATGTTTTTGAGTTTTACTTGCTGTAGATACATTGACTCTCCTTTAAGGAAGTGAACACTTGTACTCTGGGGGTGTTTCTACAGTGTCTCCAAGAGGTCAGGGTTATCATATTTAACCAAAACTAACGTGAAAAACACGTTTTAGTTAAAGAAAATAAAAACAAAAACTAGACTTTTGTTAAAACTAACTGAAATGATTTTGGGAACCTACGAAAGATACGAAAAAAATATGTAGAGGTGATATCGTTAGTTTTAGTACTTTTAGTAAATGTGTTATTGTAACTTTCTTCATGAGGCTTTGGTTGGTCATGTTTATTGCGACTTTGGATGGCTACAAGACTGCGAGTCTACTGCTTTCAAAAGGTTGTGTGTTCATAATGTAACACCTGCTCTGATTTTCCTAAATCTTGTCTCTAGCAAAAATTCTTGCAACAGTGTAAATGGCTGAAAATGCTAAAAAATAATAGCTATGTAAATAGCTAAATGTAATGGTCACTGAAACCTTGAATGCTAAGTTTACCAACTTGCCGAAAGAGCTTATTGTTAATTGTATTAAAGTAATTTCATGACATTTAAAGTGAATGAAGCTGGATTGAAACATGATAGGTGTTGGTAAAAATAATTATTGGTGTTCATATGATTAAAAAAAGGCTGGAATTTCCACTTTTAGCAGTTTTGGTCAAAACATCAGTGTCACCTTTTCAGCTGTTATGATGCATTGGCGGTTGTTCCTTAATGTCATATGTTTCTCTGTGAAAGTGCCTCTCAGAGTCTCATGATTCACACAAGGCTGGTGAAAACAAGGCGGATATTATATGGGTGAAAACATGACTGCAACACTAAAACTGTCTGAGCACAGGCTCTGGTGTCAGGCACATCCTGTAAACAGATAGCCCTGTGGTTTGTTCTAGTGTGCTAAATGGTAAAGTTTAAAACAAATAGTTATTACTGGCACTGTGAGTGTATAATTCGTCCCTCAGGGGAGCTGTTTCCACTGCTTTAGTCATCACAGAAGGGCTATTGTGGTTTTCCAACATTTGAGCACAGAGGTTAAAAATAATGACAACAGTTTCACTTTCTCTGTCCTCATTTAACAGGGTTGTAGAGATGGAGTCCCTGATGAGCGCGGTGACTCCACGCTCCCCAGCACCCGCCAAGAAACTTTCTGAGGTGGACTTCCGCTCAGGGGCAACCCTGGAGCAGCTGTCGGCACAGGTATCTGAACTGGTACTGCTGGAGCAGGGGGAGTTTGGAGACCAGACCGCCTTAGAGGTCCACACTGCCAAGGACTTCATTTTCAACATGCTAGGTAGAGAGGTTCATTTCTAATACACACTTCCTTTCCGATTCCCTTCCTGTCGTGACTGTTACAGGAAGCTTGCAGAGATAGGACACAAATGCACATATCTAATTAGCCAATAGCACGGCAGCAAGTCAATGCATTTTGACTTAAGACACTATCAAGATGACCTGCTTGAGTTTGGCCTCCTTTAGCATTAATCTAGTGCACAGCTGGTACAATCTCACCCTACCTGAGTATTGTTCCTGACCATGTCCATCTGCACCCATGTTCTAATGGCTCCTTCCAGTAGGAAAACATAACATGTCACAAAGCTCTAATCAGTTCAAACTGGTTTCTTAAAGACCATTTATGTGCAGCACATATTTCTAACAGCATAACTTTTTGGATGGTAATCATTCATTTCCTGTAGCTGCAATCAATTGGGACTGGGTGGAAAAGGTTTCCCACAGATTTATATTGTATGTGCATGCAAATGTATGCGTGTGTATGATTTCTATTTCTGTAGCGATCATCTTTGCCGAGTAACTCTATTTAAAAACAAATAACAGAGCAGTGTCATTAGGTGTATCTTCAGTGAGTCTCACATCCTGTGTTGGGCTCCAGCTCCGCTTCTTGTTCATTAGTAGTCATTAATTATCCACAAAAGGAGAAAACTTGGAACAGTGGGGCACCTTTCCCAGGAGTGGCTGACCTACCAAAAGTAGTTCAAGAACGCAGTGACTGATTCGCTGCCAGTTATCACAAATGTTTAATTGCAGTTCTTGCTGCCAAATGTGGCAGGAAGGGGGCAAATACGCTTTCTTCTAAGGTTTCAGCCTCGCCTCGGTCGGTACACCACTCTCACGAAGCCTGCTTACAGTGCACACCTTTTCATGTAATGCCTACTGTTTTTGTTAAATGCACCTTTATGGTCAAGCAAGCATGCATGCATTTATTTACCCAGGGCTGTGCGACCTATGTGAGCAATGAGGAGTCTTTTTTAGCAACGCCCTGCTGTCGTCACCTGGACTCTGCCCAGCACAATCACACCATGCTGTGCTGGCTTAACATGCAGTGATCTGTGCTGGCATGCTTAATGTGAAATAATGATTAGAGTCATCAGCTTCATCCTGCTGTGCATGTGCTGATTTGCCTGTCCCTGTAGATTTAGTGCATCACAAGGCTCTTCAAGTACAATGAAAAAGTGACGAGTGAAAAGCGGTTTGGATTTGTGTCGAACTACTCGTCAGACTTTAGTACAGCGAGGTCATTTCTTTTTGACAGTTTTTGTTCGTAGTGAAATATAATTGAGGCAAAAAGAGTTCCCATTTAAGTGTGAGAGGATTCTCTTTCGTTTCGTGGCTCATGTTGGGAGCCAGCATGCAGGAAAATAATGAACAGCGTAGACCAGGTACAGTATGTTTAATTTAATCCTTCCGTATGCACTGAAGCTCCAGTGGGTCATTAAGAAGTCTGAAATTAACATCAAGAAAAGTACATTCCCCAGAAATCTGTTGCGGTGTGTTTAAGACTGCGGGAATAAAATCAAATCTTTTTTAAACAATAAAGCAGCCTCTCACGTGTGTAAAGGTATTTCTTGTTGCTTAGTTTTCATCTTAAGATTGAAAACGAGCACTAAAGTTTGGTTTTCTCTATAGAAGCTGGTCAGAACAGCAAGTTGGTGGCGGCAGAGCCGATCTCACAGACCCAGATCCAGCATTTGTAAACACGTGCTGGTCGTAGCACTTAGCACAAACATTCGCTATGTCGATGTTTGTTTCTTGACGTGGAAGTGAAAACGAGAGACACGGCAGAGAGTTTCTCTCTCTCTCTCAGCATGTAATAAAAGCAAAGCACTGTGGATGAGCTAGAACGCAGCGAATCAGGGTCGACCTTGTTCATGTTCACTTGTGAATGAGTTAGCCTTTATCACAAGGAGACAGATAATGTCACGCAGTCGCATTCATGTAGCGTTTTTCCCATCCTACTGACCGGTCAAAGCTCTTTAGACTCTAAATCACATTTTAACCACGTGTTTATAAACTGCTTTATGCTCTGCAGTTCAAACATTCAAACATCTGCCTCATTGATGGCTGATTTAGAATCACCAGTAAACCTAACAAGCACGTCTTTGGACTGTGGGAGGAAGCCCGAGTACCCAAACCCACACAGGCACAGGGACAATGTGCAGACTCCACAGACGCGAGACGCGTGACGAGAACGCTACTGAACTTGTGCCTAAAAAAAAATAGTACCTCACTTATTTGGAGGTACTTTGGATTTGATAAAGACGACGTTCTCCAAACACAGGTGCTCTGCAAAACTTGCCAAACACTCGTGGCAACCACCAGAGGAAACACGACTAATCTCCACCATCATCTTCAAATACAGCCACAGAGAACTGTTTGAAGAGTTCCAGAAAGACAGGGCTAGCCAAACAAAGGTTGCTAATGTTAAGACAAAGACATGATGCCTATAAATACAGTTAGCTGAGAGGGCTTCACCAGTCTGATACATAAAGTGGACCAGAGATACCGCATCCCCTCACGAAACTACTTTTCCCATGTCGCCATTCCACAAATGTACGAAACATGCCGCAGGACCGTCACGTTTGAACTGAGCCAAGCTGAAAATTACGCAAGCACTACAGTAAAGTTTCCTCTCCAGTTCTGACTTACATCATAACTGCTTGGTGAGTGGTAAAATGATGAACAACTGCACTGAGATAATTTGCAGTTTAATCTAAGTTATGTTTATTTAAAACTAATTCTATAGACCGGGAAGGATGTCTTTCAGAATTTTTTTATGTGGGCAATGTTTCAATGTTAAAGTGCACTTTGTTGTTACACTGCTAATACAGCAGCTTTCATTAAATAAAACTGTGCAGTAAAACGGAAATTATGTATTTGTTTTTTGGGTTTTTTTTTGCTATTTATTTTATCGCAAGTCATATCGTTATCGCAGTATTGATCACACTTATCGCACATCGCAGGTTTTCCTAATATCGTGCAGCCCTAGTCAAGAGTAACAATAGGTGTAGAAGCCACACTTAGAATTGCACAGGGTAAGCTGGGAGCCGGCACATGTTCCTTACTTAATCCAGATAACTCACCCCAAAGTCCTCTTATAGAAAACAATGCGAGGTTTATTAATCCACTTTCTTCTTTACAAAACAAATCCAGTGCTCAGACTTACTCAGAAGTTTGCATAAAGTCCAAACTGATCAGGAAACCATAATGCTTCACTCTCCAGCTCACACACAAAGTCAGTTACCCAGAGAGTCACAAATCAAAGTGACCTCTTTGAATTCTTTCTTGCCTGTGACCAACGACACAGCGTTAACTGAGATGATTGTATCTACTTAGTTTTTCTGGAAACGCTCGAGTAAGAATTATCGTTGGTCTTATTAATTATTTAATTAGTGATTAGAGTTAATTGGATTTAAAAATATTTAGTGCGTAGTTTGATCGCACACCTGACGGGCTGGCTTTGTTAAGACTTGATGCTCAGATTGTGTTTATTAGTAACAAGCGAAGTGTGTTTGTTTGTCCAATAGGTGGCACTCTCCTCCCTCCCTGCTGTCTCCTGTCTGCCAGCCCCTCTTTCTTGAAATGAGGCGTGTTTGGCCAGAAACTTTCAGGTCGTTTTTTTAAAATATATATATATATATATACACACACTTCTTTCTCCCGTGTGTATTTTTATTACCAAGTTTTACATTGCTGTAGATCCTCTTGTCAGTGCACAGAGATGCCTGGCTCACCCAGAATTACTATTCCTGTCAAATCAGTACTGTAGCATTGCTTGACAGACAGCTTCTCTAAGTTTCAAGGCTTCTCCTCCTCTAAGCTGAAATAGCTTCATCAAACGGGCTGCTTCCCCCGGGGAGAAATCACACAAATCAAGATGGAACTTGGCTTTTTTTTTTTTTTTATCGTATCATTGTGTCACCAAGTGCAGCAGATATTCCTGTTTCTGTGTAAAAGTTGTTGTTTTTTTTCTTTCTAGCCTTTTCTTTTGCTCACTTCTCATTTTTCATGACTGTGTTGCAAAGCCCTCTGCTTTCCTCTTTGCTCTATCTTGGCTGAGAAGCTCTCTCTCTAACGCTCTTATTTTTTTCTTGGTTTTTGAGGCATCTTTTGCCTGCATAATCACCAATGGTTTGCTAGCATTTTCATAGCCTGTGCCTCACCACCTGCTGTGACAGCTCCAACTGCGTATGGAAAGGGGAAAGGAAAAAAACAGAAAAAGTTTAGCACTTTCCACTGAGGGAGACAGTTTGCGTTCTAGGAATATAAAGTTAAGTATGCGGCGGTAGCCACGTTAGCAGCTTCTGTGCCTCTCGAGGTGCTGCGGAGGAGGAGAAGCAGCAGCGAAAAGCAAATATCTTGATGGAGGGGCCTTGTTAAAGCATGCCGGCCTGCTGTTGGAGGGGCTGCAAAGGTGCTGGCGTGTCGATGCCGTACACTAGTGGCTTCGCTTCAGCTTTTTTTTGCCAGCCTTTTCTAAAGTTTGAGCTGCAAAGGGATCCCTGCTGGGATTTGCACACTGTCAGAGAAAAGGAAGGAGAAAAGAGATTAAACTCTTATGCACGCGCACGCACCCGGTGTACCCAGCGATTTCCCCTCACAGCGTGACAGATTCAAGAAGAGGCCCTTATTTACCCAGCATCTGAGTAAACACTGTGGTTTTGCCTTCAGGCTACAGTGGCGGGGGGGCTACTGTGGATGTCTTTTGAAAAACAAAAGTGTGATGAGGGCAGAAATAGATCCACGCTGCCGGCGGAGCAGACGATCCGGTGTGGGCCCAGACGTACCCTTAACCCAGCATCACAGATCTTAAAGTTTGTTAGCGAGTTTAGTTCAGAGTTCATCTTCCCCCTCCTGATGTCGGGGAGAGGGAATTACTTTTGATCCAAGTTAAAAAAGTCACGAGTGTTCTTCAGCATCGGCCCAGATTCTGACATTTTTATCCGAAAAGTTCTCAGTTGTAGGTTGAAATGTTGAAGAATTACACTGTGTATGAATGTTTGAAGAAAAAAACAGTTTTAACAAACTGTATATATTAAAAAACAAAAGTCAAATGACAACTTTTCTTCCTCGTACTTGACATTAGTGGTGAGTCGATCACTGGGAGGGATATTCGGCATTTTTCAGATTTGGACAGAGGAGTTTTTGTAGCACCTGGGTTGGTGTTTGGTGCTGGCATGAGCTGTTTGTTTGGTGGAAATGTGTGAAGCAGCATCTGTACAAATTATTCTGGATAGAAGCATTTGTTAAAATGTATGTTTATTGACTCAGTCATTGTGGTTTGTTGCAGTTATGCATGTCATTCTCTTGGTCATAACTGGATTTGGTATCAGTTCTAAAAACGTAGCAGTAAATTCTGAGTATACATCAGATCTCCGCCTTTCCTTAGTTACAGTGACCTCCGTTCTCGCCTATGTCAGCTGATTTGCTGCTATTTTTCACACTTAGACCTCTTGACTGTGTGCCCATTTGAGTGATAAGTGGGGGTGGTTAGACTGAGAAGTGCCATCAGCACCTTAGTTGCTTTCGTCCAAGTCAGAAGAAGGATGAGTGAAAAGGTCACCTTGAGCTGTGAACTTATTAGTGAACATCTGAGTGATTTTTACCAGCGATATCACTATAATCTCATTTCATGAAGTTATGGTGGTTCTGTGAATGTTGCAGGCGCTGGCCTTTAGCACTGAAACATACAGTCTATAAATATTTTTGCCCCCATTTTATTTTTAGGTGTTTTGGTGATTGTCTATTGTAATATCCCAAAGCTCTTGAAGGCACATTTATATAACTTGTTTTGTTGTGCCAACAGTCCAAAAACTCAAATATATTCCATTAATTAATAACTGAACCGCCTGTTCATATTTGAGAAGCTGGAACGAGTGACATTTTCAGTGTTTCAGCTGGAAAACATGGACTGTAAATGAAAGATGGATGTGGCCCATGTGACGTCTCCCAGTTTGTGTTTTTGGCCTCAGAGTTAGTCTTTTTGGTGTGGCCGTGCTGGTTTTCAGGAGCAGGAAGTTACCATATTTAGACGAGAGGTTAAAGTTAGCAGCTAATGCTAGCAAATGTGATTAGCAAGATTCATCCATAATTTTAATTGGTGCACTGCAAAGACAGATGTACTCACATTACTCAGAGTATGATTGTGATAGTCCTGACTATACCGTAAAATATTATTTATTGCACCCTTAACGATGCATGTGGACGATTTGACGAGCGGTTCCTCTAACGAGGGAAATCATCCTTCTACACCAAAGATGTAAACATGTTAAGTTCACGGGGGCTGACTGTTTTGGATCCAAACTCATGTGGCCACTAGAGGAACTTAAGTTTTGGCTGACTGCTGTTTTCTTTTTTAGCCCTGGAGGTTGTTGCTTGTTTAGAAAATAAAATAAATGGATTAATTTTCCATCAGTTGACTAATCTTTTTTTATTATTATTCAATAATATGTAATGTAAGTTTGAAAACGGTGCTCGAACACTGTCATTCATTACATTTGTATGAAGATCTTAAAGCAGCTTGAAGCAGCCTTGCTCTTTAATATCCAAACATGGCCTCGTGCATTCAGCTAGTGAAGCTGTAGTAACACAGGAATGAAATGAATCAAACATAATCTTTGCTATTTGTGAAGAGCACATAGCAAATTGGCAAAGCCATTTAATTATGCAAGGATTGTGCACAAAATGCAGAGACTTGCATATTTTCTTAGCTTGTATAGCTTATTTTCCACAGTTGGGCAGCAGCAGTATCCAAACACTGAGAAGCCAGTCAGAGCAGAACATGTTATTCTCCTTCAACGCTTTAATATAGTGCATTTATCCAGCACTGAATTTCTCCCCTCAACCTTTGCAGCAGTTTCATACACACTCACATGGTGCGACGCATATTTCATTTTTGTGAGGGGCGGGAGGAAAAAAATCCCTTTTGGTTTAATTTGAACCGTCAAAACAGCAGCGGCATCCCTGTGGGAAAGCAGCTCGCTGTGGTCCAAGCCGTGTCTGGCCGGTCTCCCGCTCTCGCCCGCTCTCGCTGGTGGGTTTCTGCGTGACTGATTCGCAGCTGGGTGCTGTGACTTCTCTGCCTCAGATGCTCCAGGTCCAGCTGTAGTTTTTATCGCTGGCTTGGGCTGGTGGCTCCACGTGGTCTCCTCTCTCTCATTAATTCTCAGTTAATGCCATTTTGTATTTAAGAGCCCGTCTTCATTCGTTCTTGGCAGGTACGCAAGAATCACGGTGCTGCAGACAGAAAAGATGAATGAAATATTTGTGCTGGATTAGTTAGGCTTGGTTTCTGTTCACTTTCCGTCAGCTCAGGCTCACCAGTGCCAGGCAGCACAGATGAACAGCATCTTGCCTGCCATAAGCGATAGTCATTGTTGACACCTTTTTTTGGCACCTTGTAGCTTCAAATCTAAACGATCAGAAAGCTGGCGTGTCAGTGAAAATGACTGCGAAACACTAAATTGTTGCAACCGTCTGCATCCTGTGACTGAACATGGCCACAGACGTCATTCATTGTAATTGAACTTGTTGTATTTATCATGTTAAATAAGAAATATTCTGACACTGGGTGACGGCATCTGCTCATTTTAATAACTGTGGTTGACACTCTCATTTTTGCTCCTTCATAATCGCACTCGGAAGTATTCCCGAGGGTAAGAAAAGGGAATAATTTGGGCAGTAGCTGTCAACCGATAACAGTCAAAGGAGGAGGGTGCAGCTACGTGAGGCGCTGGATTCACAGCTCACTCGCAGGCTCTCCAAAGTTTTTCACGAGAAAATCACCTCTTTGTTACAAACAATTAAACCCTCACCATTCATATTTTCTCCTAATTTGACTAATTTAATTTCTGCCTTCATTAAGTGTCTCAAACGAGCTCCCGTCTATACTTCAAAAGAAGACATTTGAACATTTCCAAACACAGAGCGTCGCGATGGACGGAGTGACTGAGCCTTCATATAAAATTCAGCAAGTGTGACATTAACTGATACACTGAACTCGTTCATGTGTAACTGCTCAAAACCCGAGCGAGGACCGAAGGAGACCTGGGGGGAAAAAGACCTGAATATATTATTGTGGGACTGATGTTGAATATAATCCAAGGAGGCAGTGGAGCTTGTGCTGGGTTTGTTTTGCGTGTTAATAGGCTTTAGAGTTTGTCACTGATGCCGAGGTGTGCAGTTATTGGATGTGTCAGTTTATGGAGCTCTTTTGCTCCCTGACTGCTTACATTTCTGAATATAGGATGCAAATGTAGTGGGATTGGGTTATTATTATTATTATTATTATTATTAGCATAGGTAAACATGCTCTGTGTGCACTCTTTATATCCAGCACCTGAGCACATTGTGATGTAAATTGTGCGATTTGTGAACGTAATCCGACCTCAATCCATACCAGGTGTACGTTGGAAGTTTGAGCTAAGGAGCGTCCCGGAGCCACGTACACGTATTACCGTCGTCCCTCGTTTATCGCGGGAGTTCTAAAAATAACCCGCGATTGGTGAAATCCACGAAGTAGCCAGCTTTATTTTTTACAGTTATAAGTGTTTTAAGGCTATAAAACCCCTCACTACACACGTTATACACTTTTCTCAGACAGACATCAATATTTTCACACTTTTCTCTCTTTTTTTTAAACACTCACACAAGTTCGAACGTTCATAGAAAAATAAGTCCAGTATAGAATAAAACCAAAGATCAAACCGTGTTTTAGGTCCAGAACATGGGAACAGAGCAGCTGCCGGAGAATTCAACATTAATGAATCAAGTTGTAAAGTTGTCAAGGAAGTAGAGGAAGCAAGAAGAGATGAGTTGAGTAAAGTTTGACTTATCTGACTGTTTTTTTTTTTTTGTTTTTTTTTGCTTAATGCACCTTATAATCCGAAAAATACGGTAACTTCTACCTTCCTTTAGCATGTCCAGAAGTCCAACTTTTTGTGTGATGGTTAGCATCTTCCTCTGCCTTTTGGGTGCTACTGCAGGTGCCTTTGACGGTGCAAAACATTTCGTCGACATTGTTGTGTTTGTTGGAGACAAAAAATTACAAACATACAGTACAGCACTTCAGAGTCAGACTGCTAGTGATCAAAGATTTATGTAAATTGACAAGCTGAATGCAATCTGTACTGTACAGGAGACGGGACGGAGGAGATTGATTGACAATGGTCTACAGCCAACCAAAAGCATGCAAAATTGCGCAAAAAAAGTCTGCAAAACAGCGAAGCTGCGCAAGGTGAACCCCCTTATGGCAAGGGACCACTGTATTAGAATCTGACAAGACACTATAGATGTGTAAATGTCTGTACAGGCTAGCAGCTAGCTGAGAAATGAATGCGAAGTCTCCATGTTCTCCAAGGACCTTCTTCCTATATTTACATTTATTGCTCCCACCTCAGGCACGTCTGTGGTTTGTAGTGATGCATTTTGGTTCACTTGGTGTTTATTTGGATTTCTTCAAAGAAACCAAATCATGGAGAAAAACTACAAGACTTAGCTAATGCTAACCTACCTCCCAATGCTGTTAATATTATAAAAGCTGCCGTGTAAACAGGAGAGAGGTTGTAGCTGGCTTCATGTTCAGTGCAGCTATACTCTGCGCAGTGAAGAAGCTACAAAAAGGTTGCGTAAAGCGGCACACTTCCACCTGCTGGCATACAATGTTAAATAATGCCCCACAACAAAAATCATAGCATGGAAGTTTACACCTGTTATGGGTTATAATATTCTCCATTCCATTGTTTAAGCTGTCTGTGGCTAACACACATGGATTGGCTAATTCATCCAGACTCTCAGAACTGATTTGGTAACTTAGCTGATTATTTTAGTTATTTTATTGGCTCATTTTATAAACTAACCACTGCTAGACTTGTTCAGGGTACCTAACGTACAAGTAGGTAACATTATCTTAATGTAGTTGCTGCTAACAAATTCATTTTTTATTTAACAGTCACTCGTGTAACGACTGACTTGTCTAAAACACCAATAATCAACATGCGGGCAGTTAGCCAGTTAGCTGTAATTTAGCTAGAACCCTATATCTGATACATGATAGCGCACTGTCTTCTGCATAGAGCTCAGCCCTGATCTGTGAGGTGCTGAATGCTGATTAGAGTTCGCTTAACTGCCGTGGGTATCATTAATTAGTAACAATGGCTCTCTGGATGTTACACAGGGCTCCTTTGTGACACTGAATTGATGACCGAGGAGAATTTGAGCCACCTCTTTTGGCCCGTTTTATTGAAATACATCATCTTTATGTGGCTTCTCAAACAAATGAGCCTCACTGCTTCTCTAAAATGTAAAAGTAAAACTGCAGCCTGGCTTTTTCCCCCTCGGCGATAATTGCCTGTCATTTAGTGGGACATCATATCACAAAGTAACTGGCATCAAAGCAGCAATGTGGAGCTGGAACACACTGACAGCTTCTTGCATCCCCTCTCTCTGCAGGTGGTTTCAGACACACCATGTCTGCCGTCACTCTCAGCCCTGTTTCTTGCTCCTATTAATCACATTTTATGTCTCTCTCTCTCTCTCTCTCTCTCACACACTCTCACACACACTCACACACACACACACACACACACACACTAAACACCTGGCTCAGTGATGTGAGACATCCCCTCCAATCAGATTAAATTGGAACTTCTCAATTCCTCTCCTTCTGAAAGCCCTATTTTGGAGCTAATCTCCTGACTCGATATGAATTCATAAACAGCGCGGCGTCAGAATGGCTCACCTTTCAGCGGCGGGGTTGTCTCGGATTAATCCGGCTATTAGCGTGCGAGGTGAGGCTGTGAGAAGCAGCAGTTGAAAAGCACAGATAACATCCAGGTTGAGACTATATTAGTCAGGAGTCATTTGTAACGGACTGAATTGCTCCTTGCGGGATGTGGCTGCTTTTAAAATGATTTTCATGGCGCGCTCTGCAGCAGTATTAGAATTTTATTGTCTGGAATAACAGAGAGGTCACGCAGAGGTGGATTCTCAGAAAAAAAAACATCACTTTCTGAGACAAATGACATCCCCTCCCACTACTGCACAAAGATGGCCTGAAATAAGAACTTGGATGTACCTCATTAGTTAATCTCCCAGAAGCATTCACAGTTGAAATTGGCTGGTTTGATGTGAATACAGTGATTAAACAAGCTAATGGTGTAATTACATGTTTATGTCATGGTTTAACGTACTAGCAATCAGTAATGGTTTAAGTGTCAGCGTTCCTTAGGGCTGTATCCACGTGTACAATAGTGCTGGAAACAGGAAGTCCTTTAATGAGGAATGTCACAAATGAAATGTTCTTGCAGATAAATAAGCGTTAAAAATAAATGTGTGAGGATGGTATTATTAGCATTACCTACATCTCAGTTGTTAGTGCAGTCAGGTTCATGTAGGAATCCTCGGTTTATTTAGAGGAATCACATTTTCCAGAGAGATTTGCAGAGCTATGGGTGGGTGTATGAATCTGCAGAGGTGTGTGGCAGAGTATTTTCGCTCTGCTATGAGAGAGGATGTCGTTCCCATGTTGCCTGCGCTCTGCTTCGGGGAGGCTCTCTCAGCAGCGTCTCTTTGTACTGTAGCTTTGTTCTGACACCTGAATGCACCATTGTGTAATGCAGAGAAGAGTATTTCTCTTAAAGACGTGTCTGAATGTGTCTTCACTCTCTAACGCTGTACACTTTGAAAACTTTGGCTTGAATTTTGCTTCATTTCAAATCAAGATATCTCATATTTTAATTGGTCTGTTTAGCATGTAAGTCCACAGTGCACTGATGCAATTCGATCAATTTGCACTCATATTACGTGCTGATGTGTTCAGTTGTTGACAAAGACAGATGACAATGACAGAATGGAGTCGTAGTATAAATAAATGGCTATTGATTTTGAAATCCTAGTAAATTAGTTTGTGTGTTTAAAAAAGAATAAAATGAAATAGTCATGATATTTATTCTACGTTTTAGGCAGGAACCTGATTGAAAGCACATCTGTATGTAAATGCATTTGAATCTCCAAGTTTAAAACATGTTTCACCTAAGCCTCTTTTATCATGATCAAAAGTGGACCTCTGCTTTTTCACGCTAGTTTATTTTCTTTCATTCAGTTTCATTTGGGCCCACGTCCCTCTAGAACAGGGGCGGGGAACTCTAGGCCTCAAGGGCCGGTGTCCTGCAGGTTTTAGAGATCACCCTGGGTGATTAGTTAATTACCAGGCCTCTGGAGAACTTCAAGACATGTTGAGGAGGTAATTTAGCCATATAAATCAGCTGTGTTGGATCAAGGACGCATCTAAAACATGCAGGACACCGGCCCTTGAGGCCTGGATTTCCCCACCCCTTGTCGAGAAGCTGCCACTTGGCAGCCATCCTGAAATGCCTCCAGACACTCCTTTGGGCTTATTTTGAAGTATTCTTTTAAAATTAACTTTAGTGCTCACAAAAGCAAATACTATAATTGTATGTAGTAACACTGGTCAAATGTAAAACCCTCTAAAAGTGTGCTAATGGAAACACTGGGGAAAACAGTGGTTGGAGACTGAGGTTGAAGTGGTTGCTTCTAAGATGGGGACCTGTCTGCAACCACTCACAGCAGACTTCAAAAGGGACTTTGGTGCATGAGACGACCATAAGAGGGAGCTAGTCTGCAATCAGTGCTCAGTTAGATGGGGGCAAGTTGACAGTTACATGCTAATAACATCAGTCAGACAGGTTGGACATGTGGGGAAGCTAACTGCTACCAAATAGTCATTTCACAGACCTAGAATTGAGTCTAGAGTAGAAATAGCTCTTAACGGAAAAATTTTCCTTTAATAGAAATCTGCATTCAAAGACATTTCTTACAGGATTAGGGTTAATCCGTGGCTGTGAAACCAGCCGAGACTGTCTCCATTTCAGTTCTGTTCTCAACCGTGTGTGCTCGCCTATAGACTCACACATCACAGTGTGTTGTGCGAGTCACGTGTGCCCGCATGTTCACTGGCAGATGCCCAGCTAAGCAGCGTGCGACTGTCGATTTGAGAGTTTGGTATTAAAAAGTCGACTGTGTTCTTTGGAACAACCTCAAACTCCCCACATCCAGCGTGGAGACTGAAGAGTCCTCACTAATTGATGCAGTTTCTCCTCTGTGCTCTGGTCTCTAAGCGAAGCTGGAGAGATAAGATGCTTTTTATTCTTTTTTTTTTTCATCACTCTTTTCCTCCTCCTCGCCTATTTGACCCATTTTTATCAGTGGCAGATAAAACCAAACAAATCAGAGGAGCTGGAGCTTCAAACTTTTTGCCCTTTGGCTGGCGTCTCTGACACTGTCTTTTCTATTTCTTCTTCACTTTGATCTGCCCATTTACCATTTCTACCCTTTCCCCCTGTCTCTTTCTGTCTTTTCAGGTTTGAAGTTCTGATAATCAGTTGGTCACACTGTGCCCACTGTTATAACTGCCTGGCTAATATTGTGTCAGCCCCTCTTTTGATGCCAAAACATCCCCGACCCGTTAAGGCAAGGGTGGGGGAACTCCAGGACTCAAGGGCCAATGCCCTGCAGGTTTCAGAGATCACCCTGGGTCAACACACCTGAATCGAGTGATTAGGCCTCAGACCTCTGGAGAACTTCAAGACATGTTGAGGAGGTAATTTAGCCGTTTAAATTAGCCCTATTGGATCAAGGACACATGTAAAACCTGCAGGACACCGACCCTTGAGGATGTTCCCCCACCCCTACGTTAAGGCATGGGCTCCTCTAGACCCCTGAAGGTTTGCTGTCCTACCTGACACCAAGATGTTAGCAACAGATCCTTTAAGTCCTGTCTAAGTCTTGAGGTGGGACCTCTTTGGATCAGACAGGTTTTTCCAGCTCATCCCAAACATACTCAATTGGATTGAGATCTGGGAAATTTGGGGGCCAAATCAACACCTCAAAATAATTGTTGTGCTTCTTAAAGCACTCTTAAACCGTTTTTGCTTTATGGTAGAGCACATTATCATATTAAAAGAGGTCACAGCCATCATTGAATACCGTTGCCATGAAAAGGTTACATGGTCTTCAACCATGTACGTACGTGATGTGTGTCAAAGTAGCATCCACATGGATGGCAGGACCCAAAGTTTCAGAGTTCTCACTAATGTTACGCCTGATCGGTGCATGTCAGTTGATGATGTGTTTTGCACTGTAGCGAGCACCATTGACCAATGCTTGACCCCCGTATGGTATCATCAGTTGGCTACAACAATATGAGGTTTCTGTTAGCAGGATGTTTGCTGAAGATCCACTGTTACAGGTTAAGTGCTGGAAAACTCCTCTGTCAAGATGGCTGATAAACAGACTAGATTACTGAATTACCTGTTTAAAACTAGTAATGCTATCACCTTTAGGAATGCTGAGGGCGGCTGGAGATGCAGAGGACTTTGAGTGTTTTACATAAAGTCCAACAGGAGCATCTGTCTTAGGAGTGAGCGACACTTGTCTAGTCGGAGAACGAATGGAGCTCGTAGAGTTAGATGGGCCGATTCTGCTGAGAAATGTGAAGATCTAAAGACGAGCTGTCACGTACTTCCTGCTTTCCTTCTTCTCATTGACAGCTCACCCTGTGGTGCTTTCTTTTTCCCCCCTCCTACTTCTCAAAGCAAATCACCAGAGAGATGCTCATCAGCAGTTTTGACTTTGACTCACACGCTAGTCCCATGTTCATTTTTCCTCCAGTTTCCAGCCAGTTTTGTTAATACTTTATAGTTAATCTAACTCTTTGGCCTTTTTCATGTAAAGTAGCACACAGCATGTGGTGGTGATGCTGCTGCTGCATTGGTTCTCATCAGCTGTTCCTGCTGTTTCTATATTTATTATTTATATGACACGATTCTTTAATTTTTACTAGGAAACCAGCCAGATAAACCACATTAAATTTAACAGGTTACATCACTGGAAGACCTAAGAAAGGCTTTCTTTATACCACTTTGTGTTAGCGAATTATTAGCTTCATCGTTTGGCTGATACGGTGGCCGTGAGACGTCAAACAGATAGTTGGTTGTTTTTTTTTTAAAGCAACGGAGGTCGCGTAAAACACAATCACAAAAAAAGCTAAAAAAATGGAAGTGTTTCTTGTAGTATTTTTGTAGTCTTTTATTCAACTTCTAATGTGCTTTTTTTGTGCTTTTTTTCTCATTGCTGCTGTTTTTTTCCCCAGTCCATTTGACCTCTCGGGGGCACCGTAGGCTTATCTCTAGGGCTCCACCATATCATGGCGCCTGTGATAATAATACATTTTTATGTATGCATTTGCATTCACTTGTCCACACAACAACTAGACGAGCCCAGGCATGTCTGAAACTGAGAGCTGCTTAGCCGTCTCCAATAATTTAGTAAAAAGGGCACTATTTCAACAACCTCTACCAAAGCGCTGCACTTCATAAAATATGCAGGAAAACTGTTTCTGCTTAGGGTGGAAATAACACACTTAGGCAGAAATGCATCATATATAATAGCAGATCATGATGTGTGTAAACAAATTACTCCACCAAGCGTCGCTGGAGTACTCACTCGTTATGACGGGAAGATCAAACTGTAGATGGAAATTCCTGGTGCGGTTACGTGGTGGAAAAGCCAGGTTTTAAGTAGCTGCTCAAAAAGCTAAGTATACAAGATCCACAATAGAAAATATTTTTAAATTTCAGAATATGTTGTAGGTGCGTTGGAAGAAAAATTCCCCAAAAGGCAATTAAGTGAAACTCCCACAAACCTGTCTTGCTTCCTGGTAATAAATTTAGGCCATTATATTCTAATCAGGTACCTGATGAAGGTAAACAGGACAGAAGTGTTGTAATTTTTTAATAAATGTATTAGCGACAGTGTGTGGGAGTTTCATTTAATTGTTTTGGGGGAGTTTTATTATGTGACAATATTGTGTAGATGGTACAAAAGTTACATTGTTAAGTTTCACTGTTGTTGTTAAAGTGTTGCTGATTCTATTCTTACATTAGACTCCTGTTCTGTCTGTCTGTGGATGAAGCTGCTGCTGCCAGCTGAATGAAGCTGTTTGGAAAACGAGTCGATGTTTTTGCTTTATCAGTTTGAAATACTTTATGGAATAAGCACAATTTCTTTTTGTGTATAAATTATATTCTATAATTGTCCAATAATCTTGTAGTTTTCAGAGGGAAAGTTGGTAAACTTAGCAGACTGTCACTGGCTAATATTGTAACTGCAGCTGTCCAACTTTTCTGATATGACATCTATCCTGTGTCTTTGGGTCTCTGCTTGTACCAGCACCGGTCATATACCGGTGTTAATGCGTAGAGTAATCTAGATATTTGCCTTGCACACAGGTACACGCACATGCGCACACATGGCTCTACGTGAAAACATCACATACCACTGAGGTTTTGTACCCATGTAACAGGATGAGAGGATCACATTAGGAGCTTTGCGCCCCCACCCATGGCCTGCTGGCTTGGTCTGATGCCCCCGTTGCAGCTATCTCCAGCTGCTTTACTGCCCTGTGGGGATAAACACTCTCAGGTTCAACCTCTAACAATCTCTTCCCTGCAAAGTGTTTTTGAAATATTTGTGCTTTACCTTTGACCTATAGTAGCTAGCAGGGAGCTTCACACCAGTGCAGTTTTGGCTGTATGATCAAGGCTTTTTCAGTTGCACTTTAAAGCTGGCAAAACATAATTTAGTTGACTCCAGCACTGCAGCTCCCAGGGGCCTGGAGCCTGTAACATATACAGCACAGCTAAGTAGCCATAAAGGGATTTGAGGGATCGAGTTTCTCTCATATAAACTGTCCAAATAACAGAGTGAGGAATTCTTTTTATCACTCCTGATGCAGCCAGGACTAAAATACAATGAGGATATAATGAGATGATCATCTGATTACTGATATTTATCACCCCACCTTCATCTTATATATGCACTTAGCTAACAAAACTATAAAACATTCATCCTTTTTTCTTTAGCTCGTTACCTGGAGATGTGTAAAAGGATCTTTGTTTGTGTCAGTCTGTTTATTCTTCATGTTTGTGTAGCATATGTGGGGCTGGGATTGAGATTTTTCAGTCCTACATGTAAGCACTGAATTGTTCATTAGGGTCTAGTGCAGTGCTCATGCAGGACTCTTTGACAAACTCACACATCTGTGAGCATCTACAAGTGTAATGAAATCTGACAGAGAGCAAGGAAAAGAAGAGCAGGATCTATTTAATTAGCTTCTCTTCCTCTTGCTCAATAATTCTAGGCTTAGTTCAGAAAGTGGACCAGCGCCTCCCGGTGGCCAACGAGTACCTGCTGCTCTCTGGCGGGGCCCGTGAGGGCGTCTTGGACCTCAACCCCGAGGATCTTGGGGACTACGCCAAAGGGGCCGACTTTGACCTGGACTTCACCCTGTTGGTGCCCGCCCTTAAGCTTCACGACCGGAACCAGCCAGTCACTCTGGACATGAGACACTCCCCGCCCTGCCACTCATGGCTCAGCCTTCGCCTCTGTGACTCCAGCATCCTGTCCCGCTGGAGCATCTGCTGCCAGGAGGAGAATGGGCATCCCACTGAGGAAGAGGAGGAGGAGGAGGAGGAAATGGGTGAGTTGCAAAAAAAAAAAAGGATAATCAGAGATGAAACTGGGATGGAGAATTTCCTAGATGGAGAGGAGGACTGTGTGTGAGCTGACTGAATCGAAGTCATGTCTCTCATAACCTGATGCATGGTGTTGTGATACAATTTTAAATAAACTGAGCGACGTTTACGAGTGTAACACCTTTTTTACTCACGTCTCAGCCTCTCTCATCCTTTAGGTCACAGTTTACACTGTATAGCACAGAGGAAATAAAGGGGAAACACGTAAACAGTGGAAGATCAATTAAATCTATTTAATGAAGTTTACAGCCTTGAGGCCTGCTCCCAATGATGTTGTGACTTATGCACGTCCTGCGGGAGCAGTTTCAGCGGCTGCAGTAGTTTTTAATTTGCCCGCGATTTTTATGTGACAAATGACGCGTTCAGTGGGAACGGGCCATTAGCGTGCCCGGAGTATTTGTCTGAAATTGGCTTCCGTCGGGACCCTGAAACTTTGGCGCCGTAAATATGTGATGTATTGAGTGTCCTACTTTTTTAGTGTGTATAAACAGCCCCACAAGATTACTGTAGCAGGCTGCAGCGTCTCGAGTAAAGTAAACAAGAAGTACAGAAAACAGAATAACAACGGTCTTCCAGGTCTTGTGGGGTTCTGGCTAAGCACCTGAAGTGATGAATGTGAGATCTTCGGGCTCTGTGACTGCACGCTGTGAGATAAATGTATAGAAGCAGTGACTCATCCTGCCTCACGCCATCCCTTCCCCGCTCAGGTAAAGGCTCCATCCCCTCCCTGGGCTCCCCTCAGTCTCTGGATGGATGCTACTTCTCTCCCGCCCTGGTGACGGACTGGTTCTGGGGGGTCGTGAGTGAGGCTGTAGAGGAGCTGAGGCGCAGCCCCCAAAGAGGCATCCCCACCCCAGACCGCCTGGAGAGAAACGGACCCCTCACTACTATTATCCTGCAGGTACAGCTTCGGCTCTTCTTGCGGTGATAAACTGAAGCCCTCTTTACGCCTCAGTCGATAAAGAACATCAGGGCTGTTTAACTTTGCAGCTGTGAGAAAATTGCTCCTATTCATGGGACGTTTATGTGGAGTGAAATCATTATTGCAGAGGATTGTAGTCAAATGTTAAAATCATTTTTTTCACGCCCTGTTTGTAATTCAGCACCGAGTGTGTGACATTTAATATTCCTCCACACTCTCCTTCCTGCAGGCAGGCTCGAGCCGGGTGCTGTACGACCTTCTGCCGGTGGTGTCGTTTCGAGGCTGGCCCGCTGTGGCCCAAGGCTGGCTGACTGCCAACCACTTCTGGGATGGTAAAATCACAGAGGAGGAGGCCATATCTGGCTTCTATCTGCTGCCCTGCTGCTCCCCGCTGGGTGGTCGGCCCGACAGGGAGTGGAGACTGGCGTTCTCACGCAGCGAGGTGAGTGAGATTGTTACCGTAGTAACAATTTTCTTTGTTTCCAATGTTCTTTTTCATTTATGCTCCATTTTTATTTCACTCTTATTTGCAAAATTGGGTATCATTTTATTGATACTCTTATTGATAATACTCTTCATACTCTTTGTGTGTAACACAAGGATAAAGAAAATGTAGCATTTTTAGCACTTAGAGGTATTTTTACTTTTGAAGAATGAGAATTATTTTGCATCCTTTCTGCTCGCTGATTCAGTGCTGGTGATTTTAAGGCAGCTCTTCCACACATGACGACAGGCGAGGCAAAGATGATGTGTTACTTAACCCTGACTTGTTTTGGAGACAGAAAATTGATGCCTCAAAGTAAGTTTCAGAAGTGAAAATATGCTGACTCTTTTTATGTAATCATAAAGCAGCCTGTGACAATATCTGACAGAAAGAGTCACTGCAAGTCTGTCTATGTAAGTCGCTCTATTGCGGTGTGGACAGGTCAGCGTCTCTCTCTGTGGCTTCAGAGAAGTAAACACTCTGTGGGAAACTTTTGTTGCCAGCTGACACGTTGAGATCAACTCGAGTAAGGCTGTGTTCCCCTCTGCTAGTTCTCTGTGTGCTCTACTCCATCTCTCACCACGTCTCTAAAACACACACAGCCATATGTGGACGTCTGGTAACAAAAAGAAACTATTGAAAGAAGCTAGCACGACCAAACTAGACTGTAGAGGCGATAAATTAGAGAGAAACAAGTGCACATAAATGAGGAATCTAAGTAAAAATCAACAGCAGCTCCCTGCACTCTTTCCTACTAACTGGTCACTCATTGGCTTTTGTTTCTTCTGTTACAGGTTCAGCTGAAGAAGTGCATCCCCTTCCCCATGGCCCAGGCGTTCCAAGCAGCCAAGGCCGTCCTATCTCGTATCCTGGCCCGTCCACGAACAGGCCTCAGCCTCTACCACCTGCGCACCCTTCTCTTCTGGGCCTGTGACCGACTTCCTGCTGCCTACCTGTCCTGCCCGGACACCGACACACCCGGCCGCCTCCTCCTGGGACTCCTGGATGATCTGGCTCATTGCATCCTGGGTAAAAACTGTCCAAATTACTTCCTGCCCCAATGCAACATGTTGGAGCATCTGACAGACGGCCAGGCACTCCTTGTCGCCAGGAAATTGGCCCACGTGCGCTCGGATCCCAGCGAGCACCTGCGGGCGGCTCTGGACCAAGCCCAGCAGGCGGGCCAGCTGAAGAAGGAGCTGACAGCAAGCACTAACGGCCACAACTCCCCCGGGCATCACTCGGCCAACGGCATCATCTCACCTTCAGAGGACAAGCTGGCGCAGCGGCTCCAGCAGCTGGTCACAGAGAACCCTGGGAAATCCATATCCGTCTTCCTCAACCCCGATGATGTCACCAGGCCACACTTCCGCATCGATGACAAGTTCTACTGACGCAGACACGCTGCAGGGAAGACGTATGGAATTAGGTGTGTTTAGCTAACAAACACACTGAAGAACGCTGTGCACACGCTCCTGTTTGACCATCCTACGGCGATGAAGCCGTGCTGCTCGACTGACTCTTTAAACCAAAAACACTCATTTCTCACTACTGAAAAAAACGAAACAAAAAACGTCCAGTTTACACGACGTTGCATAATGGACATGATGTCACCAAGCTGTTGCCACGGAGATGGCCCTCTCTTAACGAGCTGGCCTTAACAAGACTTATCAGCTGGTGCTGAAGACAAGGGCCGGGCTTTAGTCACGAAAAATAAGTCCAGTGGAGATGAACACAAAGTGTGTGTGTGTGTGTGTGTGTGTGTGTGTGTGTGTGTGTGTGTGTGTGTGTGTGTGTGTGTGTGTGTGCGTGTACATGTTCGCCCAAGAGTTTTCATCCATTACTTACACTTCTGAAGTCAGCGGGAGAAAAGCTCCATGTTTGGTGCATTTCTCCCTTTTTTATTCCAGATCAGAGTGGGCGATAGCTGAATTAGAAAGGAAAAACAAGGTGTGGCTGATGTAACTGAATGTAATGTTGTAAGGAGAACTGCCGAGTCTTTATAGTCTCTTTTCTCTTTAAGCTATATTTTAGCCCTTTTTTTTGACCCTCATGCCTCAATTTATGACTTTTTTTCCTCCTCACTTTAAAAAAAATCTTTCTCAGGTATGCACAACCCTGTTTTTGTAGGTCTATGATTATAATGTTTCATGTCAAATACATTTCATGGGGTGATGAAATGTACCAAAGAGCTACGTTTGAGCAGAACAAACACGTTTTAACATGTGTCGACATCGTACTCCACACGGTCAGAATGTTTGTTTGCCTTTTATCGTTTGAAAGTCTCACACCGGCATGTAAAATGGTAAAAGTGACCCTAAAATTACAGTTAAAATGTGTGTAAAAAGTGGATCAAATACAAAGTGCAAAACTTGCAGCAGAACAAGATTATCGGAGCACGGTGACAGTTTGAGAAAGTAATGGTTTCAAAATATGAAATTATAAGTTTGAGTCTAAAATGTTTATGATTTAAAACTCATAAAGCTATATATAATTAGAAGAAACTAGGAGTAAGGAAAAGGGAGCAGGGCCTTTAAAATAAATGTAATAAATGAATGAAAAACATTTAAGTTCTGGTAGGTAATCGGCAAAGAAAGGCAATTTAATTTTTTCCAATACCAATATAAAAGTAAAACTGACGACTGTCAGTTTTCATGCAGTGATATTACCATGAAACTCCTATAAGTCATATTAGTGCAATGATAATGTTTCAAGTTGATTTAGGGGAGCTATGCAGCTCTTTAGTTGTTTTGCACCTCTAATTTTATTCCTCTGTCACAGTGAAAACTGTTCATGCAAACGATAATGAGAAAGGAGTCAATAGCTAAAGTGTGCCAGACGTTTTATCTCATTAGCGCTCGACTTCTTGCTTACTGACTGACTGTTAGCAAGTTGTTAGAAGCCATTTTCCCCTCCGCTTTAGTAGAACTGAAGCGCATCAAATGATGTCCCACAAACAAAAACAACACAGTGAGAAGAAAGGAGAAAGAACCTGGGTGAGCTATTGTAACTGACTAGTGCTAGCATGCCTTGGGTGCTTGCTTTTAGCTGTTAGCGTGCTGGCTACAGTAGTACACTGCCTCTTCCAGAGCCACAACAGTTACTTCACTATGGTACTGAAACCAGTATGTACATTATGAACTACTGTTTGATTATAAAAAAAAGGAAGCTTTTTTTTCTTAAAAACTAAAAGCATCTGTTAACTTTGTTAATTTAAGACAGCTGGCACACAGCTAGCATCTGTAGCATTACCTTTCTCAAGTCAAAAAGGGTAAAATAATGTAAAAAGAATGAGAGGGAGACGTCAGTCAGCTAAGCTATTGTCAAAGATGTGGCTCAGCTTTGCCATTTCACTTGCTGGTGTGAGAATAAACTAAAATTCAAGCAGTTCAAGAATTTAAGAAATTGCTGGTACTGCTAAGTTATCACTGTAAGTTCTAGATAAATCCATAAAACTTTAAGCTTTTCAGTTTTGACTTTTGAGTGCTATGGTAGGCACTTTAAAAGGGGGTTAAGAAAACTGAGAATACAAAAGGTAACTATAAAGCAGCAACTATACTCTGCTTGTTGTGTGATGACATATGGACCCTGTTTCCAGGTCCATTTAGTCAGTTTTGTGCATGACGGCACTCGTCTCGCTGCTGTACTTCTCCATAAAGTACCCCTCTGTACTTTATGGATAAAAAGTACTCACCCCAAAGCATATCTAATTCATTGCCTTTGCTGCTGTGTTGATATTCGCATAACAACACTTCTGTAGTCAGCCAGCCTGACTTCACTAACACTCCTTTTTGTTTAAAGTTATAGCTTTTGTATACTTTATGAACACTTCATCAAGTAGCTAGCTAGCTAGCTAACTTCACTAAACTTTGGACGTCATCTTTTTAATGACCGCCTGGATGCTACACATGATTGTACACAGTTAATTGGAGTTGAATGAATTTGGGCCGTTTTAACCCTCAAAGCTGCCTAAAAGCTGTTTGCTTTTGCGAACCGAAGGAGAATTTGGACGCAGAAATAGATAATTCTTTTTTGGCGCTATTGTGTACTACAGCCACCATTAAGTCTACATACTCCAGTACATCTCTTCGTTTTAAACATTGTGTAAGCACATCCATTCACGTACTGTAGGGGAAACACACAGTTTAGTGTCTTTTTTGGAGGCTATTTTTGACTTGACTGCTTCTGGTAATTGTCGCGTCTCCTCCGCTTGACTAGTCTTTTTTTTTTTAATGAGCTTCATGTGCTTGTATATGCGCCGACGTGTGTGTTCACTGAGAGACGAACCTTACAGCAGGGTGCAGACAGACACCCAAATGGTGACTGTGTAATTTCCCCCCTCCGTGGGTGCAGGTGATTTGAAGTTGGCCTTTTAACTTCATCCCACTTCTTCTGGCAACTTGCTGGTCCAAACACACACACACAAAAAGCTCTTTATACTTGGTATCACTCCAGCACGCTGTTTACTCTGTTAGCAGACGCTCTCCTGCAGCGCCACTTCGCTGATTTGATTACAAGCCGCTGCAGCAGAAGCGAGAAGCAAATCCAGATCACTTCCACTTACATGGATTTAGAGAGAGTTTGTTTTGCTTAAGTGAATTTGAGACTGCATGGCTAAATTTTGATTCAATTAGTTGACCCGACACTGCAATGCTGCTTTCAGTGTTGGGTACAAAACACAACAAGCACACGAGTGGGTACAAGTCTCCTTAAAAATCAGGGTGGTGGTTGATTTTAAACTACTGGTTAGAATGTTTCAGGTGTCCTGTGTTACACTGTCAGCTATTGTGTACTTACTACTGAATGATTTTTAAAAGTAAATAATATGTGTGTGCGTGTGTGTGTGTGTGTGTGTGAGCCTGAGGAAAACCAAAGTGTGTTGTCGAGGCTGTACAGAATGTCTCAGCATGGTGTGTATTCAGCTGTTAAGGTGGACTGGGTGTTTTCAGCACTTTCTCCAAGATGGGCCGGATTATGGCTGCCCAGACAAGATTTGATCACAGCGTTTATTTATTGGAGCGTAGAGGTGTGTTAACGGTACGTTCGACGTCCGACTGAGAGTGTTGGAAGTTTAAAACGTGTCACACCTTAACAGGCCTAGTTAGAGATTACTAGACACTGGAAACAATCAATGTTTTTACCTGAATTGTTGAATTGTACACATAAAATCTTTGGGGTATTAGTATTGATTCATAGATATGCAAACAACACCCCCGAATCAAACGGCCTGTGTGTAGATTTATTGTCGATGTAAAAAACGAGGGATTGAGTCACTATCTGCTCTCCAGGAATGAAACACCTGAACACATCACTGTCTTCTCTTTGCTATTCTCTTAATTAAAAGAAAAACTTTTGGTTATTAAAACTTTTGAATGTATCTTCCATATCTTTCTAATTTGTTCCCTACTTGAGATCAGTCACCCTTCACTGTTATCTAAGCAGATGTAGTGTGCTCTATGCTCAGGCACTGAGATAAGCATCTGTAGCGAGTCAGTCCACAGTTTGATAAATTGAATTCCATATCTCTTATTACTTGAGTTCTTTCTCTATTTTTTTCTTTCTCTCTTTAAAAAGAAAAAGCAAGTTTTCATTTCTCTCTATGCTGACTGATTTGCTTTATTTATTACCGTTTATGTTCTCGGGGTTTATATTGATTGATCTTAAAGCTTTAGCATGAAATAAAACATTACTTTTAAAATGCTACCACGTGCTGTTCTTTGATTATGTGTGCATCATTTTTATAAGGATAAAACAGTGCTTGTGTTTCCCTGTGACTAGTCTGCAGTCTAACAGAGCACGGCAGGCTTTAACATCAGCTGCAACACGCGTTTAATCCAACAGAGGGCACCACAGGACAGCGTTTACAGCCAGGCCGCTACAGACCCGCCCCACTGCTGCTCTGATAAGAAGCTGATGTTGGATTCTGTCAGCGTCGGTACGCTCTCGTGATGAATGTCAGCTTAAAACTGGTGCTAACCTTGCAGCCACATCTCAGTCAAGTTCTTTATCCAAGTCACAGCAACAAAGTCAGTTCTGTTTTCTGGATGTGGAAAGGTCAGAGGTCAACCTCGAAGCCTAAGCAACACAGATTCTTGCTGATCTATTGGTAAAAGACGTTTGACAACATGTAAGAGATGAATGAAGAGAAATAAATACACATATTTTAGGACCCCTTTATTATAAACCCTCCACACATTTTTTTTATGTGACATCTTCAACCTGTGCACACAACACTGCTAACAACCAAACAAATGGAGCAGATTACATACAGCCTCGCTTTGAGGCGAGAAAAATTTACTGCTTGGAGTTTCATACACCAGCTTTACTTCATCATTATTGTTATGGCAGTATTAACCTAAACAAACTTTGAACTGGGTTTATTCTAGGTTTACTTCAGAAAACTAGTACTAATCTAAATCTACCAACTTCTTCCATTTACCAAAAGACCACCGAACAGCACAAGGCTGATGAAATTGAATAGTTCACTTTCATGTCTGTTAATGTCAGCTTGTTCTTAATGTGGAGCTTTCTCTATTTTCTAGCTTGAATATTTCCCTGCTCTTACTTTTGCTTTCTTGTCTTTCCCGTTTGCTTTCCCTTTCTTTTTCTCACTTACTTTCTCTTTTGCTTTCTTGCTTTTCCATAGTGTTAAGCGATCAGACTATTATTTATATTGTAAAATACTCGGTTAACACATTTGCACTATTTTAACTTCTTTAAGTTTCTTCATGTAATCTCTCTTGAACTTTCTCAACAGAGGTTTGTGTAATTCTTCATCTGTGGTTGGTTATTTCCTGGGGTGCAGATCCCGGGTGGGTAATTTGACAAAAATAATTATGAGTAATTTGGTTTTGTCCCCAGGTGACATTTGAGAATGTTATCCATAGCCTGTCATTAGTTATGTGATGATGGCACAGATGTTTTTGGTACAAACACACACATATCGTTTTCCATTAATGCCCGAGACCTCATGCTGATAGCAGCAATCTGTTAATGTCTTTTAAGCAGATTATGAAGCGAGGAAATCGCTGGATTGTTTGATTTACAGATGCGACTCTGTCACGCTCTGACCTCATGAGTCACTGAGACCAGTGACACCGTGGACCCTTCATCTGCCGTCGGCCCCACAGTGACCTGGCTTTAAACCTGAGACTGCATACAGTTAGTTATAATTTTTAAAAATAACTTTGCCTCTACACCAGCACAGTGGATTTTAAACCAAACAGTCATGATGTGAGTCTGTGCAGACTTTCAGCTTTAATTCAAGAGTTTTGATAATCGCAACCTTTGGAGTTTCCAACTAACTATGCAATCTGGTCAAAATCGTCTGCAAGAGCAACATGAGCCTCTAAGAATAAAGAGCTGGGAGAGTTCTGTACCAGCAAAGACTACAAGTGGGTCTTTTCCAAAGGAGAAGGGTTAATCCTATGATTCTCTATATATATTTTAAAATATACCAATAACCTGTTATGACTCCATCCATTCGCTTCCGCTTATCTTTTTCAGGGACACGGGACCTGTCCCAGCAGTTTTAGGGCAACAGGCAGGATACACCCTAGACAGCTCGCCACTCTGTCGCAGAGCAAACACATATACACAGACAACCATTCACATTCACTTTAGAGTTTCTAATTAACCTAAACCCAATAAGTGCATGTCTTTGGGAGGATCCAGGTAGAACCCACACAAACACAGGGAGAACATGCACACTCCACACAGGCTGATGGTAGAATTGAACTCAGAACCTTCTTACTGTGAAGCAACAGTGCTAACCATGCTGCCCAGATACCATGCTCGGGCGTGCTAAGGGTCATATGGCCGTAAGCTAAAAATGAGGAACGCTTCACAAATTTGCATGTCATCCTCGCGTAGGCGCCATGCTAATCTTCTCTGTATTGTTCCAATTTTAGTATATGTGCTACCGAAGTAACACATATACTATATACTGTTGTGGGTCATGATCATAATATTATAATGCAAAAAGTTGTTGAATTACTGCATCATGTGTAGTGATGGCTAAAAGAGTGTTTTTTTGAGGTTACATTAGTATTATTTTTATAAACGTGGAGATCATTGTTTTTTCTCCTTATCTTTCCTCATGTGGTGCATTTTCCATTGTTATACCTCTCTGACCTGTCTTCCCCATGTGATGTTTTGTGCAATGTATGTATGGTCGGAGGGTAAGATGACGCCGCCATTGCGTGCAATAGGTCGGCAGCCTTATGAAATTTCCCCTTGTGGGACTAATAAAGGTATATCAATATCAATCAGTATCATTTATCTGAATTTCTTGAAGGCCTTCCTCAAACCGCAGCTGTTCACAATTCGCATTCACCCCGTCAAATCTAAATGAGGATGCGTTCCCAGGTAGTGAAATGAAGGTTGAAATTTCCCACTCCTTGCGAGTGCAATCGATTACACAGGTCTGGGGAAAAAAAACGGGTTTTTTTCAGCCACGTGGGATATTTTTGTTAAATTACATGTTTTTTAGGGTGCTGAATTCAATTTCCCTCCATCATGTACAGTTTTTCTGCAAAAAAAGGACAACAGCGATGAAAAAAAATCTATATTTTGTTACAATTAACTATGTATTATTTTTCTTATAATTAAAGAAAGAAACAAAAAACTATTCCTTCACAATATATTTACCACTTTTTGTCTGTGAAACCTTTTCTTCTTCTCTTTGATGCTCCTCCGAACACGCTTTCGCTTTATTTCTCTTGATTCTCACTCTTAGAAATATTACATTAATAAAAGAAATTATTACTAGATATGGTTTTTTGCCTCCAGTATAGGATACCAGATTAAAAAGGGAAATTATACGCTTAAGTAAACTAAAAGCATGAAAACCTGACTTGATGGAATTTAAAAAATATTTTTCCAGGTTTCAGTGATTATAAATCTATAAGGAGCAGTTAAAAAATCCTATGCAGTTTTTTGGTTGCAGACATGTGTTGTTGAATTCAATAACAGAAAAAAAGTCAGATGTTTCTGTGGGTATGTGGTCACACGCCCTGATTGTGACTGTTCACTGGTCCCCCCTCACATTCACATGTCCACATCCTTCACCGTAGGGTTTAACGTGTCCTCACCGGTGCCTCTCTCTCGTAAATAGGCCAGTGTAACCTCGGCCCTCAGGCAGCCTGTTTTGGTGTGTTTGCAGTTTGGAAGTTGTGAATGAGGCCAGGCTGTAACTACCACCGAGCTGAGCAACTGGGGCTGAACGGGGACATGTGTTCACCTGATGCACACAGTCGTAACTGTGCCTTTACCCATCCTCTCATCCGAGTTACCTGCCTAAATGCAAAAGGTGTGAATATGTAAGTGTTCATGTAACAAAAACCCACCATAACTCGCTATCATCCATCCGTGGATTTGACAGAAGAGCTGGATCTCGAAGCGTCCTTACTCACCTGTAGTTGTGTGTGAAACCACATGACACGTCACTAAATCAGTTCCACAGTGGACATCACTTCACACATTGATGATTTATATTCAAACTCTGTCTGCCTTTTTCTCATGCCCTGTGTGCGTGTTTCTGTGAAACTTGTCCCCGTGCCAGCGTGCATTAATCTCCATTATTGAATCACGTGTATTAAGAGTTTGCATGGGGGGAAAGAAAAGGGAGGACAAATGGGAGAGAGCTCTGCTTTGTTTTCATGCCGCGCACACGTCGTGGGTGCCTACCCCAACCTTTTGCCCTTGTGCTGTACAGTTTCAGCCGCTCCTTTCGGGCCTCATAATGGCCGCTGTCATAGCTGATTGTGAATCACACGTCATTAAGCTGATAGTTTTCTGCTATGATTGAGTGGCGCACGTGAAGGTAGATGTAAAATTCAAGAGAAATGCACACTGTCGCCTTTCTAAACGTATGTGTAGTTAATCTTTTATGGGGTAATGCATTCTCCATGTGCAACTGTATAGCATGTTTCATTTGGGATCTCTTATTCCGACCCTTAGCTGACTCTTTAGTATAGCCTTCCTCTAGACTAGGATTGGTTAGATCAATTGGCCCACCTCTAGCTCCAATAAAAAAAATGGTGTGGATACTTGGGGTTAAGGCTACGTCCACGCGTACCCGGGTATTTTTGAAAACGCAGTTTTTTCTATGCGTTTGCTCCTTTCGTCCACACGTAAACGGCGTTTTCGGTCACTGAAAACTGAGATTTTTAAAAACTCCTGCCAGGGTGGAGATTTTCCAAAACTCCGTTTTTGCATTTACGTGTGGACGAGAAAAACGGAGAAAACGCAGCGTCAAAGGTGTGCGCCTTTTTTGACGTCAGACTGTGTGCCACATTATTGTTTCGGTGAAATGGATTTCTACAGTGGCGGATTTAGACTTAACTTTACTCTCTGCAGTGTTTACATGCTTACATATACAACACAGTTTCTGTCCCTCCACACATAGGACTCAGTTCTGCTTCTATGTGCTATCTTTGTTTACTCTTTCCCACCCAGGTTTCTAGAATTCTGATTGGCCAACATTTCTAAATGGTTAGGAATATATCGCCACCTGTTGCTTTGGAATGTTCCTAGCAGCGTTTTCCTTTGTTTTTGCGTTTACGTGTGGACGGGATTTTTTTTTGTTTTAAACGAAAACAGAAAATCTCCGTTTTCAAAAATACCCGTGTACGTGTGGACGTAGCCTAAGTTTAACATTTTTTTGCTGTTTTGTTTTATCAGTTGTTCTTAACTTATTTACTGTATAGCACATTGGTCCTGTGTTGGCTGTTTTAAAGTGCTTTATAAATAAAGTTGGATTGGAACTTTCTACCATAAGCTTTTTACTGTCTATTTTTGTGGAAATTCTAGTTTTATTTTGGCATACCCATGTCTACAACAAAAGCTGTCACAGTGCCATATAAGCTACGCTGTAGCATTATGCGCACCTTCTTTGAACCTACATATAATAGCAACAAACAGCAGCTGTGAGAGGTCTATATTCTTGTAGTATGCTGTTTAAAAACCATATGCTCATATGACATTAGTATGAGGTGAGTACCTCTATGAAACAAAATGTAAAAGACTAAAATTTTATCTAGCTTGCTAGCTTGCGCTATGCTAATTTCTACACTGATAGCTTTTTGGCAGCGCTGCTTTTCTCATTGTAAACTGGCTCCTCCTGCAATTCAGTCAAAGGAACAGCCAGTTTGATATATTGGAGACCTTACCCATTTAAGAGCTTGATGTAAGCTTTACAAACACGTAAAATCTATGCAAATAATTCAAGTTTTGTTTTGTAGAAACAAGCTAGATTTTGCTGACCTGTATAAACAGATTTGACCAATCTGACCACTGCTTTGAATGGGTCTCTGAAATGATTTCTTTGCCTCCTTAGATGTGGACAAGAGCTCAAAACTGCCATGCTGACCTCCTGAAATGTACAAAAGCAGCTGCGATACAGCTTCAACTTCCTGCTGTTGCCTCCTTGTGACATTTAAATGAATCAGAATTTCCGTTTCTTCCTTTTCTTGTCAAGAAACATCAGGACCAGCGCTGATGTCAACTTTATTGTTTTCACAATGTGTTTTTGTATGTATGTACTGTATGTTTGGTGTGTGCATATACATTACACAACAACTTCAGACCCAAATAATTTTGAATTTCGTGTCATGTTTTTGCAGCATACTCGGTGAGTAATGACCTTTAGCCACAGACCAACCTTTATCTCGGGTCAGGTCTGCTAGTTTTCTCAGCAACTACTGTTACACAGCTCTGATTAAATGCTGTGAAATATCAGCAGGTCACATTTTTCACCAGCGTACGTGTGTGTGTGTTAAGCCAATCTCCATCAAATATAGGGTGAGAATGCCTTATACAAATGAGGCCCCTGTAAGTTTGGCTCCGAGCAGAAGCAGAGATGCCAAAATGATTTTTGCGCCCATCGATTTTTGACAGGGTAGTCGATGCTGTTGACTTTGTGGCTTGGCCAGAGAATGTAAAACCTCCTGCCTCAAGTTTTCTTATCTACAGGCTCAGGAGAGAGGAAGCGGAAGAAGGAGCGGGGGTAAAAGCCAGCGTGTCTTTCTCATGCAGAGTGTTTGCCCTGCTGTTCATGACTTAAGCACTTTTTCTGTTTAGTTTGTCATCAAGTTCACTTGCAGAATTAATCTCTCACATGGCAGTTCCTTCATCTTATTATATAAGCATCCTCCTCAGTTGTCTCTGTCTGTAGACTGCTCCACGACTCTTGCAGGAGGCACTTGATGACATCACTGTTGATTGTAATGCTGCCAGTGATGCCCATCATTGGACACAATTACTTTTATCGATCATCTCTACCTTCTCTCCTCTCCTTTGCTCGCCTCCTTTCTACTTTGCAGACACTGCTGTTGGCGTCAGATCCATGTGTGTGTGAGTGTGTGTGTGCGCACAGCAGGAAATGTCTAACTCATATCCAGAGAAATCTTCTTTAAAACTTGGATAACATCTTTAGCAGCAGACCAGCTTTGACTTAATCTCCAGCGAGCTTTACACATCAGATATAATTGTTGTCCTCTTTTACTTGCAGCTACATTACTAACAAATGTGCTGCTAACAGATGGGACACAGTGTATGGCACAGACGTGGGAGTTTTATCAATGTCCCATAAGAGGCGATTTGTTCGGCTGAGAACAGGAAACAGACAAAAGACCTGGAGGTGAGGGAGAAAAGTTTCACCAGTCAGTCATAACCAACTGTAGAATAATATTGATTTTATACAGCCACGTGTTTCAGATTTGCACCATGACAAACAAGAAGAAAGAAATAATTTTTTGTTTCGTTTTTATTATTTAGACAATTTGCGATGTCTGTTGCCAAGCTTTAGATAGAATGTATCGCAAATTACATCATTATCTCAGAGTTCTGACTAAATCTTACAAAATCTGAACTTTTTTAAAATCTCCTTTTGATTGATTAAGTTTAGCTGTGACAATTTGCAAGTAACAGAGTCACAGATTCGGTTTCCATTTGCACTCCCGCGGGCGGCAGTCACTTTCTGGCATACAATAACTTTTTGGCACAACACCTGTAGCTAAGGGGGCAAAACAGTCGCATGAATGCTGCTGTTTGACTGGGGAAGAATAAAGTAGTCGTGGTAAGCCAATCACACGACCACTTCAACATGACAAAGCAACAAGGTGATATATACCAGTTTTGAAATTGTGTCGATAGGCCACGTAAAACCAGAGTCATGATAAACAATAATCACGCGTGTTTTTTCCTGAATAGTTTCGTCATGTTGACTGTCTAAGGACAGCGCAGCAAGCACTCTCTGCTTATGACCCCCCCTCCCCCAAACAAAACAAAACCTGCCCTTTCGTGTTGGTGGAAAAATGCACCATGTCGACCAATCAGAAAATGATATGGTAACATGACATTTGGTTGTTTAGGAAGAGGGGGAAGTTTTAGGAGTGATGGTGAGAGAGAGAGAAAGTTTTGAAATGTGAGAGATTTGTGACGTTTAGCGGGTTTGGAGTGTGTAGTTAATGTGTTGTCTTGTGTAGTTAGTGTGTAGTGTTGTGGATAGTTTTGTGTTGTGTGTCAGAATGAGGCGACTGCTGACTACGGGTAGAAAACAGGAGGAGTGATACACCTGC
>NW_005187661.1:454938-475594 GCF_000239375.1 Pundamilia nyererei | reverse complement strand
ATAAAAGCCATGAAGTGGGTGACTATTCAAATAGGTGGGGGAGGTTTTAATTGACTCATACCTGCTGCTTTTGTCTGCTAAAATGTAATAAGTTCTGACTAACTACACAAATCAGGAGTTAGTTATTTTTGCAGTATGGCCTCACCTGATAGGCAGACCACCTGCAACCAGCCCCGTCAACCTGCTCTCTCTTCTTCCCCTCTACATCCCTCATTAGCCTTTCGTCAGTACAGAATTATGCTGTCGTTTTATTATCCTCCTGAGGCGCCTGGTGCTGATGCAGCACTCAGGAGTTGTCTTGTGCCGTCTGCGTTTTTTCTTTTCCAACCCCTTTTTGCTTCCGCAGCCCAGGAGAAAAGGAAACGAGGGAGGAAGGAGCAGGAGGAGAGGGAGGTGATAGGATGGCTACCATCCTAGATGACGGCATGGAGAAAGAGCAATGGCAAGGCTAGCAAAGACACGTGTGATGGAGAGGCAAACCATACACATTAAACTTTACAGCAAGAAAATGACGAGACAGATGAGAGACTGACATGTTACGCATCTACCAGAGATTACTGGTCCCAGCTCCGGCTCACAATTTGGGATCTAAAATAACTCGTTCTGCCTTGGCTCACTAATCTCTCCCTCTCTTTCTTCTCTTTTCCTTTTCCATCTTTTCCTCCGTCTACTATGAACGTACAGTTCAAAGACCCCTCCTGCTCCTCCCTTCCCGTTCCCACATTAATTAAATCTGTATGTAATTACTATCGTCAAGAAGGGAATCTGAGACGAGCAAAGAAAATTGGTCACGGCCTCGGTATCTTTGAAGTGAAATTACTTGAGCAAAATTTACTACCCGAACATAAAGATGCTTCATCGGGATCGACACGCAGAGGAAGGTGGAGGCTTAAAATCTTAATGTCCAAAATGTGACGCTGGGAACGAGCTTTCACTTGTTGCAACCTCAATGTGACATCTGACCCCACTATGAGGATACAGGAGGGGGAACAGGGAGACTGAGAGGGGTGAGAGGACAGAGCCTTCAATAAAGATTGTGCAATGATTTGTTGCTGTATCTCGCCTGCTTGTCCTCATTTCCTGACCTCAGAGCAAATGTTTCCCCGTAGCATCTTTAATAGTTTATTTATGAAAAGAGACTAATTATTCATAGCTGCTACAGGCGCTGGAAGACAACTATGTGAAGCTGTGACTTTGTAGGAGAGCGACGAGTTAAACCAGTAGTACAGATTACATGTTGAGTTTGTGGTGTGACACGCTGAAAGCAAATTAGAAATACTGAAAGCGGTTTTCATGTGTACCTTCTCAGCTGAATATAGACAGTAATAAACAGGGCAGTCTGTAGACGCTCATGTTAAAATCCTCAACTTTACAGGAGAAATAGACACACTCAGCTGGGCCATCAACAGTTTGAGTATCTGTAGCTAATTTCCTGTGTTTGGGACAACTGGTGGTGAATTTTGAAAGTCTGAGGCCTTAGACCAGGGGTGTCGAACTCCAGGCCTTGATCTCACCCTGGATCAACACACCTGAATCAAATGATTAGTTCATTACCAGGCCTGTTGAGAACTTCAGGACATGTTGAGGAGGTAATTTAGACATTTAAATCAGCTGTGTTGGATCAAGGACACATCTAAAACCTGCAGGACACCGGCCCTCGAGGCCTGGAGTTCAACACCTGTGCCTTAGACTAACAGGTCCAGATCGCCTTGATCGATGATCCCCTGGCAACCACAAGGATAAAAGGTATATTCTCTCAACCGGTTGGCAAATGGCTCGTAGCTGTCGCTAGGTGAAATCAATTCCAAAGATTGCTTTGGTTGCTAGCAGATTGCTGCAGTTGTCCGTAATTTTACTGGTAAGATGCTGACTTGTCTGTAAACATATGCTAACTAATCACAGTCCCTAGCACAGTCAGCTTCACTTAGTTGTGCAGGTAACCTCTTTCAACCACTCAAGGAATTCACATTTTTCCCAAAAGGTGGGTGGTTTTCAGGGGGTCAGTGATGGTGAACACACTTAGAAATCTACCTGTTACCAGTGCTAATTTCTTATCTGTTGTTTAAAATAGATTACGCCGAGTGGGATTGCCATACTGACGGTAAAATCTATGTATTTTGGTAGCCTTGTAAAAACAATGTTTTTTTTAAATGACAGAGATTGCATTTGCATTGCTTAAACAATTTTTTGTCCCAAAGGGTTTTAATCATATTTACAGATAAACGGTAAATGGCCTGTATTTGTATAGCGCTTTACTTAGTCCCTAAGGACCCCAGAGTGCTTTACACTACATTCAGTCATTCACACACTGGTGATGGCAAGCTACATTATAGCCACAACTGCCCTGGGGCGCACTGACAGAGGCGAGGCTGCTGGACACTCTGACCACCACCAGTAGGCAACGGGTGAAGTGTCTTGCCCAAGGACACAACGACCGAGACTGTCGGAGCCAGGGCTCGAACCGGCAACCTTCCAATTACAAGATGAACTGCCAACTCTTGAGGCACGATCAGCTAGGACACTCGCTTAGAAAAAAAAAGACCTACAGTATAATAAAAATATAGCACCCAGCAACTTTGTGATCCGAGGCAAGCTAGGTAGCCAGTGCTAATTACACAAAGCAAACGTTTTCCAGCTCTACCCTCATGTTCACATATTGCCACATCCTTTATTGCAGCGGTCCCCAACCTTTTTTGTGCCGCAGACCAATTTATGTCCGACAATATTTTCACGGACAGGCCTTTAAGGTGTTGTGGATAAATACAACTAAATAAAACCAGTACCAAAAAAAAAGATTTATTCATAACACGGGAAAAAACCCAGGGAAGCTGAGTTAACAATAAACACGATAAAAAAATGATGATAAACACCCTGAAAACCATAAACCTGAGCCTCAACTCTCATGGCCCGAAACCAAACGACTCACGGACTGGTACCAGTCCATGGCCCGGGGATTGGGGACCACTGCTTTATTGCCCACCACCACCAAACCTACCTGATTTCACTGGGTGATGTCACGGTGGCTTCATCCATCTTTCAAATAAAGTCTATGATTTTCACAGTTGCAATGTTGCAAAATGTTCTAATGCTGTTTGTAAAGCAAATGTTATATCGCTAAATTCCAAGTGTTTACATGTCTTTGTTCCCTGGTCGCTCGCCAGTCTCGAGTTCACAAAAGTGCTTCAACCTTATTCCAGACTAATAACATGTGAGATGTCAATCATCCTCTTTCCCTCCAGGCTAACCTGCTGCCATCATCGACTCTTCATTCTGTGATTATTCACCATCCCTCCTACATGAACTGCTCAGGCCAGGGGACGGCAGAACACATGAATAATTCTAGCAGAGCTGTATTTATTCTTGCATTTAGTTTAATAGGACTGAGACTAATACGAGTGTGTATGTGTTTGTGCATGTGAGCCTCTCTTTCACCCATCAATTTGTCCTCCGTCAATTGTACTCTCTACACAGAGATGGAAGCTTGTTGGCATGAATAGAAATGTACCTCTCATCGTGAATATCCATGGTCCATGATGCAACATTGTGTATGTGTTGTTCCAGCTTTTATTGACACTGATGACAGGGAAAATAAGTAATGAACAGAAGAAGAAACCTCTGTATGTGTGTCTGCACGCACGCATGTGTGTGTCTATGTGTTAGCCTTTAAATGTGTGCTTTTACAAAACTGTACTTTTCCCTAAAATCTACATGTGTGCTGTATTTCTGTGAGTGTATGTGCATATATTTACATACACTAAGCACACAGATTTATACACACACACATATATATGTATACATATATATGCAGAGCTTATGATTGGGCTCAAAGGTGCTATTTCAGATATGACTTAAAAAGGCAGGTAATCCATTTTTGCACACACTTTTTCCTCTGGGTGTGTGTTTGGGGAAACGATAGGAGGCTGTAGTGACGGGAAAAAAGAGGTGAAAACAGGCTGATTGGAAGAACGGTGGAATACTCCAGGGAGAGATAATGGAAACAGATGAAAGGAGCAGAAAAATATGGAGATATGATATAGAGTAATAATCTCAGCCTTATATTACCTTTCATGTACGGGCAGTGGTGCGAACTTACATTATACAAACAGCACAAGAGCAGCAGCCAGAGAGCTGGTGCATGTGTGTATGTGTATTCATACTATGTGTGTGCATGTTTTTTGTGGGTAATTCATCATTTGCTCTACTTACAATACAAAGCAATTTTACAAGTAAACATACAGAGAGATTACAGCCCACAAAAGCACCACAACAGAACTGTTGTAGTAACTCACTCTGTGGCTCGCACACACACACACACACACATTGTTACGGCAGACCTCCGGCATCCAAAGTGCAGAATGCTGTTTACACTCACTGCTGTGTATGTTGTTGGGATTTAATACTGACAAGAAACATGCGACAGCTACAAAAAACAAAACAAAAACATATCAGATTGTTTTGTAGAGTGTGTAGGAAGGCAGAGCTGTAGTGTTCAAAAAGTGGGTTTTATTTTAAACTCTAAAATATGACAAAATTATTACCTAAAAGCGATGATAATAAAAGAGATCAACTAAAAGACTGCTACATGAAAATACTGCTTAATTCATTTCATTTTTATAACAGTTGCCCCAGGGCGCTTTACATTGTAATGCAAAGACCCTGCAATGTTACAGTCAGACGACCCCCTACAAGTCCGCACTTGGCGAGAGTAGGAAGGAAAAACTCCCTTTTAACAGGAAGAAGCTGTATGCTAGTGGAGCAAACCATTATAAACACAAAAGGGTGTTTATATGGAGTTAAACCTCTGCAAAAATAAACATCGACGTTGCTCTCGGCTGGAAAAATGAAGCCCATGAGGAGGTGCCTAAAAATGCATTCTATGTGAAAGCCACATGATGATGATAGCTGCGTTTGTTAAAAGATTTCTGCTTCTACAAAAGTCTCTTTTACACATTTAATAAAAATACTGTTAATTTTCACGTAGTTTCAATAGAATTTTGTCTGCCACCCATTGTTTCTGGACTTTAGTAATCAAAATTAATGTTAGCAAAATGGCCACCACCATCTTGGAGCCAAAAAATATCATGTTATTGATTTATTGGGTAACAGCTTTGATTAGCAGCCGACATTAATTAATTATACAGGCACAAAAAATGACACACGATACCTGCTAATTCCTGCTAAGTAACACACTAATCAAACACTACAATTTCGCTTACCAAAGCTGGAGCACATCGTTCTTAGATGGACTGTACCTCACAGAAAACCAAAATTTTTTGTTAGATATTTCCATTGAAATGCTATAAAATGAACCAACAGCACAACCTTGATCGAGAGGTTGAATTCAGAAGCTTGACATGGCAGAGTAAACATGCTTTTTAATGTAAAGTTGGGCAATTTTAAGAAGTCTGACCCACTTCAAGTCTTGCCTTTTGTGCATCGGTGGTATGCTAGCTTTATTTTTCAGCCCTGGGTGCTACGTTGCATGCTAGCTGTTATCTATTGGCTAGCCTTGGAACCAAACACAGTTAAGACAAACCTCTATGCTATGTCGGGAATTTAGGACGGTCGGGATATAATGTAACTACGGTTACACCTTTCTGCATTTTCTTGTAACTTTAAAGCATTTTCTCAGATTTCCTTGTAGCATAAGGACAACATTTGTTAGGTCTGATTCACTAGTTTGAAATAATCTTTGTGCACAGAGATGATTAATCTGAGGAAAGAAGCTAAGCTAATTTAAATCCTCTTGAAATTTGGAAATTTTCTGCATACAGCTAGCATGCTAATACGTAGCTTCCCATGTGATTAATGGCTACATATTCCTGATCCCCGTTGGCAACACATTTGTAAAATGATATCATAGGCACACATTTATTCTATGACTCAGTTTTTTAATATTTTTTTTCCACAGTAAAATTTGAGCACACATGTACCGTGAGAGCAACGGGACTCTGGCTCATGTCGAGTCTCTGGTGCTGAGTATCTAGTGATGTGTACAGTAACAGCCAGCAGCAGCAGCAGCAGCGAGGTGACATGAGGTGGCTGTCATTCAGCTCTATCTGCATATATAACATGTGCTCCTTTGTCTCAGCCACTTACTCCTCTTGTCCATCAACGTCTACATGTGACAGAGCCGAGCTACGGCTCAGTGCTTCATAGACGGAGACACGGGGGGGGGGGCAGGAGCGAGAGAGACCACAGGCAGGACAGTGAGGGAGACGAGAAGAGAAGCAAGTGCTGCGCTGAACACAGACAGCAATTCACGTCTTTCACACTGTAGGATGAGTCATCGCACTCGGCACTGCGCTGTGAACGAAACAGAATGGGGAGAGACACCTGCAGAGAGGGGCTGTAGAGTGTGACAGAGGGCTAGAAAGCATCATACAGTCACATAGAGGAAAAAACAAACAAGCAAACAAGCAAAAAAAAACAACAACAACCCTAGTGTCTGCCGAATCTCCTGCTGCAAATAGGAGGAAAAAGGATGAGTGACAGACAGGAGGGGGGACAGAGTGTTTGAATAGAAACCGCACTGAGTTATAGAGAGAAATTGAATGATGATGCATTTGTGCAAAGTAAAATATAATATATAAAACAAAAAAATATATCAAAGTGATTGCTATTAAGTGAAAGGTTCCAAAGTTGTACGTATGAGATGCTGAATGTTTGTAATGTTGAAGAAAAACTACACAGAACTGGTGAAATGGCTCCTGTTTTTATGGATAAGTCGTCATCTTAGAAAGATGCTCCGGATCCTGAAGAACGCAGCTCACTCTCTGGGCAGTATTTACTTGTTATATTTTGTGTATGTTCTTCAAATGTACTTTAAGAATTTTCTATGGTTGTTTGCAGAGGTGTGATCTCTGGTTCTGCTGCAGGACAGGAGTCATGCAGCGAGCTCCAGGGACAGTACTGGACATGCTGGCAGAGCACGCAGACTGGAGGAGCCAGGGACTGAACCACTAACCTTCTGATCAGTAGGTGACCTGCGCTACCTCCTGAGCTACAGCCACACCTGTAGCCTGCTGTAGTCCATCCCAGTGTTACAGCAGCAATAAAAATTTGCTTATGAGAGCGTTCCATCTGCGAGTGGTGACTGGAGTTTACAGCTGTCATCGAAGTGCGTTTTTCAAACATTATATTCACTTTAAAACGCTTTACGTTGAACCCTAAATGTAGTCTATACATGTATTAGTGCTACACAATGAGGTTGCCCATTGGTTTCTCATTTTTAGCATTGTGTCAGTCGACATTTTAAAGGGAGAAATTAATTCTAGAGGCCAGAGATCAACATGCTTTTTGAGCCTCCCTCAATTGGCCATTCAAAGAACTGCACTTCCATTGCAATCGCAATTTATCAGCCTCAGGTCGATAAAGTAGATGCACCTGGTGATCCGGGTTACCCTTCACAACTATAAATACTTTGTATCATTCCTTAAGCAGTTGTAGGTGCAAAACATTTCTTCTGCTTTCTTCTCATTGATTGCCCAGTGATAAATCGGCCCTGGTAAACAGTCCATTTGAGCAGACACTCTGGGATGGAAGATCTAGCAGAGGACACTATGTTGTTAGGAGCAGAGCGTTATGGATCCCTGCCTCGTGTTTTTCTCGCAAACCTTCCCCCTTTGATTTGAGTTGACAAAACCTTTTCCAGCCAGCTGGGAACAAAAAGATCTTCAATTACAGGCTTTCAAAAGCAAGGTTGATAGCAGAGGACACGCTTGGGTGTGGAGGAAGAGTTGATCCACGTCATTATTCAACAGTACACTCAAATGTATTCAGTAGGTGTATGGGAACAAATCAAGGGGCCAGGGTGGAGGGTATGGCAGGAGCTGGGTTAATGTCGCTAAACAAGGTCATAGGAGAAGCTGAGCTGGAGGAAGATGCAGAAGTGAGAACACATGAGTCATCTTCAGACTCATCTATCTGAAGGATTCTCGCACTGTCCTCTCACAAAGTTATGCAGTTCAGCTCATTATGGAGGAACGAGATTAAAGCTGACTTCTGGGATGGCAGTTGTGTTGTGTCCATGGCATCACTTCTAACCTACAATTTTTGTACTGGAGAAAAAGAAAGAAAAACAGGTTAAAAACATTTTAATCTTTGGTAACCATTCTTTTATGACAGGAACCAAAAGGTAGCTGTAGGAAACAAAGCCGTAAGTATGTTGATGTCACAACAGCCTCCTTTGTTGGCACTGTTGTTCAATTATAGCACCTTGACGAAAGTTTAACTTGATAGTTGTGCACTTCCTGTTGCCATTGGTTATTTCCTGTCATCAGCACATGCAGTCACTGAATGCCACTGACTTTTTTCATCTCAGCTAGTTGTTTTCTATGAAGATTAGTCTGGATTAAAAAGTCTTTTCTCGAGACTTGTCATAGAGAACTGCTGCATCTCCCTAAATGGCTGAATAGGAGATTCCTACAGCATGCATGCGATTGTGGATACTCATACATTCAAGTCTGTAGTTGGTATTGATTAAAGTATATGCTGTTGTTTTCCTTATCTTGAGGCATTTAAATGTAGGACATGAACCAATTTTAATTACAGGGCTAAGTTGGTCAATCAAATCAATTATTTGAACCAATCGCCTGTATTGTCATTTGTCACGGTTCACTAGCTCCTATTGAGTGGAAAAGGGAACCCTGTCAAAGAATAACACGAGTTAATGGGAAAACTCAAAGGAAAGTCAAAAATATTGTGGCGCTACGAAAAGCAGATCAAAGCAGAGGCATCAATATCAAATTGCGAATGGAAGCATCAGTTGAAGCGGATAACGACAAAACCACAAACGAAGGAGAGCAGATCGATAAATGGAATTGGAATCTTTTGCTGAGCCAGTGGTTGGGTCAACGACTTGAAGCTGGATGGAGATCTATAGATGTGGTTCCTTTGAGTTACACTGATAAGAGAACGGAGCTAAAGATGAGGGCTCTGTTAACTCTTCTGTTGTTGTGTTGGGCTCATATCTCATGTATGATGCATACTGCAAGGCATATTCTTTTAACACCATGCTCTAAATGTTAGATTTCAGATTTCTACAGCTTGCAGTGATCCCAAAATGAGTCACAGCTTTTTACTCATATTTGCATTCAGAAGTCAAATATAATCAAACTTTAATAAATGATAAGGTAGCATTAAGGTCATATACTCCAGGAGCCTGGAGCCAATAAATGCGCTCAACATACATTTAATTTTGATTAAGCCCCTTTAATGAGAAGTAATTACAGCAGTCACTATACACAAGGTCTATGGCTTATGGGCAGCTTGACCTGCTAGTCCTTTTAATAATGTATTTAAGTGTAATGGGGTGAAAAACATTAGATGATGACACAACAACTGTGTAGTCTGAACAAATTGCTTTTGGTATGACAATCAGCCAATTTCAATAAGGTGTCATTGAAAAGTTCTGACACAGGTCAGTCTGGCCCTGTGGTCCAGTTCCTCTGTGGAGTTTGCATGTTGTGACTGTGGCTGCTTGGGTTCTCTCTGAATACTAACTCACAATTCTGAGTCAAGTGTGAATGTGAATGTCGTGTTGTGTGTCTCTCTGTGTAAGCTCTGTGTTATGCTGGCGACCTGCCCAGGGTGTACCCTGCTTCTCGACCAGTGGCAGCTGGGATAGATTCCAGTTCTCATCACCGGAAGTGATCATGGATGCAAAATGTGGATCAGTCTGAAGCAGAACTTTGATGATTGCTCTTTGTGCAAGTTTGAGCTCAAACTGGTGAGAACAAACAAAGAGCAGTCTGGAGCTATAAAAGGCATGCCCAAGAAGACCTTGAAGGTGGGATCGGGCAAATTGGAATGAGAAAAGGTTTTTGATTTTTTTTTTAACACACCACACATGACACATATTGTAACTAGCAGTTCTTTTGGCTCCCAAACCAAGCAAGTCGTCATAGACTTCCATGTTAGAAAGTATTACTTACATTTATTTAGGCTGTAGAAACAATATAAACGAAAGGCCGAAGTGAACAAAGACGAAGTTAACCACAAACAAGACTGGGAAAAAATAACCTAAACAATGAGCACTGAACACTGAGAAGGTGAAACCTGGACATGGAAAGACCTGGAACATGAAACACAAGGAATAGACGATCTGACGGGGAACAAAGGGAAACTCACACAATATAAAAAGCACAAAGGTGATTAGGGAGAGAGGAAACTCATGTGAACCCAGAGGAGGCAAAGAGACTAAACGACACTCAGGGGAAGCAAAACTAAATTCAATTCAATTTCAATTCAATTTTATTTATATAGCGCCAAATCACAACAACAGTCGCCTCAAGGGGCTTTATATTGTAAGGCAGATCCTACAATAATACATGCAGAGAAAACCCAACAATCTTATGACCCCCTATGAGCAAGCACTTTGGCGACAGTGGGAAGGAAAAACTCCCTTTTAACAGGAAGAAACCTCCAGGCACAGGGAGGGGCGGCAATCTGCCACAACCGGTTGGGGTGAGAGAAGGAAGACAGGATAGAAGACATGCTGTGGAAGAGAGACAGAGGTTAATAACAACACACTGAACATTGGATGAGAGACTGTCAAATAAAACAGGAAACACACTAAGGCACACACTAAAACTCCCTTGACACGGGGACCAGAGGAAAGAAACAGACATGGGGAAGAGATGGACTGAGGAGGCAGAGAGATGAACCACAAGGAGAGGAACAATGACATGACTAGGTCACACAGAGGGCAAGGGAGACGTAAACACAGATGACACAACAGGCTCACACAAGTGACACAGGGGTCAGACGAAGACACAAGAGGAATCTCGCAGCCAATAAACCATAAACTGGAAACACAAGAAAAGTCAAAAACACAGAAAAAACTAAACCCAAGGCTAAACTGTAAAACTTAAACTCAAAATGCAGGGTCAAAAGACCCAGCGCCCTGACAATGTGTTTGTGCTGGTGGTAACTTTTTGGCATTTTAATAGAAGCAGCTGAGTTTCAGTATGGCCTGCTGTGAGGTACAGCCCGTCCTAGAAGTTTGTGGTTTAGTTTTAGTGTGTAAATTCCTAGTATTTTATTAGTCGCTGATGTAGCAGTGTTAGTGTGTGTCTGTGCATTGCACCTGTATGGTTTAAGGATGCAGCTTGCAAAGTGCAAAGTTAAATAATAATTCCCCGTGTGCTCATAATAGCTACCATTTTCACATTACATACAAATATTCTGATGTTAATATAAAAATCTAGATTGATGTGGCTTCAAAGTTACATTGGTAAAAACTGAAATGAAAACTTTATGCTGCAAGCCAGCTGCTGATTTATGCATGACAAATGTTAGAGGCCTATATTTGGGGAATTGGTTATGGCATTTCAAAGATTAAAATTCAAAACTGAACAGCTATATGTTCAGGAATAATGCATTGCGTTACTGACTGACCCTGTGTGTGTGCGTGTGCATCATTTGCAGAGGATGCTTGCTTTGTGGATGTGCATGTTCCTGGTTTGTTATATCACACTGGGGTTAATCACAACTTGCTGTCCTGATTGGTTTGAAGCTAATCCCCCCTGGAACATTAGCACTAACGGACATCCTCACACAGATGAATGCACACACACACACACACACACGCGCACACACAGCCTTTGCCAGACACACTTGTATAGAGCCATTCATCAGTGAGTTTTTTCTCTGCTCCGATCCTCAGGCGAGCTGGTACTGCTGATGAAGATTTAGGACCTCCGCTATGAGGTGTGTGTCTCCCTGTTAACACTACGTCTGTCCCCTTCCCCACACAGTCGCCCATGTGAATCCTGACATGTATGTATGCTGCCCACACAGGCACTCTCATGATGTGTGTGAAGTGGGATACTGTTTAAATGAAGGATGGCACTTCTGAGGTTTATTTTCCAGCTTGTTTTCACGTCTTTGTGCGTTGCCAACAGACAGAAAATGCTCTGTTAATCTCTGTGTGTCTCTGTGTGTCTCAGTGGTATTCCACAAGACCTATAAGAAGGATTGTGTAAGAATTACATCAGAGAAACACTCTGCTCTGATTGGTTGGTTTTGGAGGTTCAGAGGCGGGGTGTGGTGCATTTTGTTTATCAGTCCATTACCCTTGTAGGAAGATAAGGATTGCCCACTAGATGTTGGGGATGCATTTGGGTAACGGTGTGCAACTGCCACACACATGAACAACTCAGATCTGCGTACAAAGTGTCGCCTTGTGTTTTCCAAGCTGGACAAGGTCACAGGAGGCATCTAGAGTATTCCTCCACGCAAGCAGTCAGTCATAGCAGAGCTGCTGATCCACTCACCTCTGTAGAGGTCATATTTGCCATCCCCAAAGCCCAGAGGCCTTTGAGGGAACATCAATCATTACAGACCTTGGATACATGAACACACACGTATACTTTAACACTATAGAACTATAATGTGCCATAGGAACAGCCATGGCTATCCCTTTCACCGAGGGATTTCTGTTCCTTAACACCCAGGTTGTATTTCTAAAGGGCATGCATAGAAGAATTTTAACTGTTGTTGAAATGAGAGCTTTTGATGTGAGGTAAAATATGTTCTTTACAGGCTCCTGCTGGCTTGACTTTGGTAAGTACAAAATGTCAAAGCATCTCAAACACAGATCAAGGTTGTTTCTGTTGCCGTCATCAGTCACTGTAGCCTCTGCAACAATTTCTCACCCTTTGCAACATAGTAAAAGCACAAGGACATGAAGGCTTCTCTTTCTTACAATTTACATTAGCACTAGCTCAAAAATAGAGCGATTCATTTTCGTTCATGCACTACATTCTGAATACTACTGAATATTGGAAAAGAATGGTAAATGTAGGACTGATGGTTATCTGCTTGAATCAGAAGAAGGTGCTCTTGTGTCTGTGCATCTTATTATAGGACGCAAACACAAGGTGTTACAATCTTTTGTTGCCAGACAGACACATCCACGCGACACTATTGTATGCCCAACTTTTCCCAAGTGGACTGTGAGAATAACAGCTTTAGTGTAATGTTTGCAGTTATCTGGATGTGAGTTTGCAAATGTGCATAATCCGGGTCTTGAGCTAGCCAGATGTAGCTCTGTACCAAATGCACAGGCAAAATAGTTTTTGATTGGTGAACAGGTTCGTCTGACCTACGCTGGACAACTTTATATTAACTCACTTTGCTTTGTGACAATAAAAAAGTTAAACCAAGCTCAAGTTGTGAATTAAAAAGTTACATGCCTGTAAAAATCTTAGAAGATATTTTTCAGACATTTCATGAAAAACAAAAAGTACTGGTATAAAGAGCAGGCCAGGACTTTATAAACCAGACAAAATAATTTTAAACTAGAGGACTAATGTACAGAAGAGGCTACCACAGGGCCCTGTGAAGTTTACAATGTCACGTAGTAACGAGGACTGCAAACCAAACAGAGATAAGTGCTCTGGCCTAGATTGTACGAGTTCTCGCCTGCCTTCCAGCACAGTATCAGCACTACTGTTACTTATGCATGCATAGCTGGTCAGGGCTGCACAGATGAAGTTGGCTCGGCTTAGCAGAAGCAAAAGCCATCTTCTTCAGATAACAGCAAATACTCTTACGGTAATTTATATTTTAATTTTTGTCTTAAAATATTCAATCCCCCTACCCTTACACGCACACAAACAGTGTCTTAAGAATTCAAACCTTCTGGCAATCCAAGCTGTTTGAGCTACAGACGTATTTAGCTGACTAATATACAGAGCTAAAATGTATTCAAAATATGGAGATATTAAACATGAATACATTTACTGTCCAGTACAGTCAGCTGGAAATTCTACTTTGTACAGATTGTGAGCAGAATATTATTTTAAAGGATGTGTAGCATAGCAATGCATGACAGTGCCACCTGATTATAGCCCTTCAACCTTCCTCTGAAGAATTCTTGAAAGAGTAGTTGTCAAACAGCTGGCTGATCATCTGCATCCACATCGCCAGTCGGATTCCATCACAGTACAGAAACAGCATTAGTGATGGTTACTAATGATCTTCTTATGGCTTCTGACAGTAGACTCGTCTGTGCTTGTCCTGTGAGACTTGAGTGCAGCCTTCAATACCACTGAGTACAATATTTACTGCAAAGATTAGTGCATGCTGTAGCTACTGCACCGCAGTGGTTTGAATTATATCAATCTAATGGACTCTAATGTGTACATGTAGTTATGGAGCTCCACAGGGTTCCTTGCTAGGACCAATTATTTTTTTCATTATACATGCTTCCCTTAGGCAATATTACTTAAAGCTAGATGTAGATGATGCCCATCTTTATCTATCCATGAAGCCAGATAACACACAACAACTACTTACACTTAATGGGGCGATTGTGGCTCAAGAGTTGGGAGTTCGCCTTGTAATCGGAAGGTTGCTGGTTCGAGCCCCGGCTTGGACAGTCTCGGTCGTTGTGTCCTTGGGCAAGACACTTCACCCGTTGCCTACTGGTGGTGGTCAGAGGGCCCGGTGGCGCCAGTGTCCGGCAGCCTCGCCTCTGTCAGTGCGCCCCAGGGTGGCTGTGGCTACAATGTAGCTTGCAATCACCAGTGTGTGAATGGGTGGATGACTGGATGTGTAAAGTGCTTTGGAGTCCTTAGGGACTAGTAAAGCGCTATATAAATACAGGCCGTTTACTATTTAAAGAATTTCCTGCTTCTAAATTCAGGTAAAACTGAGGTTATTGTACTCCGCTCTAAAAATCTTAGAAACAGAGTATCTAACCAAATGGTTTTACCTTGGCCTCCGTTAACACTGTGAGGAATCTTGGAGTCATTTTTTTTTTTAACAGAATACGTCCTTCAATGCGCATATTACACAAATATGTAGGACTGCCTTCTACCATTTGTATAATATCTCTAAAATGATAAAAATCCTGTCTCAGAGTGACACTAAAAAACTAGTTCATGCATTTATTACTTCGAGATGTTACTATTGTAATTTATTATTATCAGGATGTCCTAAAAACTCCATGAAAGCCTCCAATTAATCCAAAAAATGCTGCAGCAAGAGTACTGACAGGGGCTAGAAAGAGAGAGCAGATTTATCCTATAATGACTTCTCTTCATTTGGCTGCTTGTAAATCCAAAATCAAATTTAAAGTCCTTCTTAAAGACCTCACAGTACCCTATCACCCCATTAGAGCACTTCACTCTCAAACTGCTGGTTTTGAGAAAGCATATAGTTAGAGCTAGATCAGGTGACTCTGAAGACTCTTATTTTTTAAGTTTGATGCCTTCATAAAGCAAAACTATAATATCTTAAATATTATAGTCATAGTTAAATTCTCTACCTTTGTTTAAAAAGAGATTTATAAACTAAATGTATTAGTATTAGTAACCAAATATTTCACTCTCTCCTGTGGTGTCCCCCAGGGCTCATTTCTGGGACACTGTTTATTCATTTTATCTCTGCTGTACTTGGAACAGATTACTAAGCATTTCAACATGAACTATTACTTAATTACTTATGCCATTCAGCTTAACATGTGACTGAAATGATAAGGTTTACAGATTATCCAGGTTAATGGACAGTCTAAATACTATCAAATACACTGATGATAAGGCAGAATCTTTAATTGTTGCACCCGAAAATGCTGCCTACATGATAATCCAGAGCCTATATCCTCTGTTCACGTCAGTGTGTGTAGTCTAAGATTTTTGTGTAAAACAGCTCTGTTGCTGCTAGGCTACATCCTGGAACAACCAGATGGTTCCACATCACTCCCTCACAAACGGTTTCCTCTCCACTGGCTCTGTATCGACTCCGTTTAAAATTTTCACAGCACAGAGACTTGCATTGCATTGCATCAAGCTCTCTCCCATATAAGTCAACCGGTCTGAAATGACTGTTTTTAAAAATTAATTCAAAAATATTGTTAATAAACAGTCTCTTCCCCACAGGTTCCTCTTTCAGCACATCTGAGATACTGAGCTGAAGGTGGTTTGTAAAGGTGGCCCGTTACTTTTCACATGGAAATCATGTAAACACTTTGAGGAGGGGGAAATGGCATTTCTGTAAATTCACTTCTCACTGTATTAATTTGATCCTCTTATAATAGAAAATAAACTGTTAACTACATTTATTTATTTTGCTTCACAACAAACTGTTGCTGACTTCAAGAGAGATCCGATCCCAACCTGTGATCCTCTGGCGCCCGCAGAAACATTAACTCTCTTCATGTAAAACAGATGTTCCTCATTCCTCAGCGCCGGCTACAGCTGCTGCTCTCCACTCGAACAACACAAAATAGATAAGCTCTCCAGGATATTTATCATTAAGTAATTGCGCACGGATCCAAGTGAGAGTCATTATGCTGAAAGTAGAAAATAATCTGGGGTGATTTGGCTCCCCACCCATCAGCCTTCCTCTGCGTTCTCTCCCATTGCCAGCCATTTCCCCTCCTGGTCTTGCCATCCTTCTCCACTTAATCCACCTTGTTGTGCCCTCCCCCCCTTTGCCGATCTCCTCCCTACTTCCCCCCCCCTCTCCCTATTCTCCTCTCCCCCCAAAAGTGACCAGATGCTGGCAATTTCATGACTGTTGACTTATTTACATTTTTGCAATCATGGGAGCGCATGAATATTTATGCCGCTGGTCTCTCGCTGCGGGGCATCTGCCTATACAGCCTGCTTATTTGATGTGTGTTTGAGCGCATCATTTCCATGACACCGTGTGTGTATTCACAGTTGCATTCTGTGTGTTCCTCAGCCATACATTTCAAGTGTGTACTTTTGTCAGCAAGCAGTGAACAGCTGGTGTGTGTGACTGTGTGTAAAGCAGTACTGTACTTCGTTCCTCCTTTCTGTGAAGGAGCGTGAGGACGCAGATGAAGAAAGCCAATCACTATTTTATGAGGACTAAACCCTCATGGCACACACATTCTGTCTTTTCTCTCCCTGAATGCTGTTTATAAATGGATTATTTTCAGAGCGCTGGAGGATGTTCAAGGAATGAACTACCCTGACTTTGAGGCTATAAGTACATCTATGCTTGGCTGATACAGTACAAGTTTTTTAACATAGCAGTTCTCATAACATAAAACTATTTCGTACTTTAATCATCGTGCATTTTGGCTCAGTATATTTTTTTATTGAGCATATTTCAGGCATGTAAAATAGGTTTGCAAAAGTTGCTACTTTCCTCACTTTGAAGCAGCTGGAACAAAGTGAATTGGCATGCTGTGTTGTTTTGTTATCCTTTTATTCCTTGCCTAAGGGGCTGCTGCAAGGTGTAGTGGTTAGCACTGTTAGCTCACACCAAAATGGCCCTGGTTTCGAGTCAACTGGGCCCCACTGGGACCTTCCAGCATGGAGCGTTCGTCCTGTTTCTTTGTGGGTTCTAACCAGGTAAATACCCACAAATTAAATAAATTAGGCCTAAACTGGCCTATGGCATGAATGTGAAGGTGTGGTTGTCCATCTCTTTGCGTTACCGCTATGGTAATTGGCAGTCTGTTGATGGTGCACACTGCCTGTCACCCAGTCACCTCAGGCAGGTACCAGCCTCCTGTGATCCAGACTTGGGAAATTGGTTAAAAAAATGGATGGATGATTATACAATCTTCCAGTCCTTTTAAATAAATATCAAAATCTGTAATGGCATATATCATTTAAAAAGTTCCTTACAGAACCATTCTGTGATCGTCGCCTTTATGATTATGGTTTAGTTCAATTCAAGCACAAAACACTCAACTATGATGGCTTGAGCGAACACAAATACACTGCGACTTAAAAATATCAGGAAATAGAAACATGTCCCAAAAGCACACAAAACATCTTATGAGGCAGATAAAGATGTAAGGTAATCTATTTTAATCGCATGATTTATGTAATATTGTAGATTCATGTTCACTGTTAGCTTGAAGGGAGGGTTACTGACTTTGCGGTCCAAAGGCAACAATTAACAGGATTATTGTTATCTTCATGGCAAACTCAGCCATATGCTGTTTTACACTCATGTATTGAGGGCTGATGTACGGGGATTGCAAATCCGCCAAGACTCAAGCTGGTACATCAAAGTAAATAAGATCAAACACTGAATTTCATTTGTCAGCAGGTAATATAATCCACCTAAATGATCATCGCTGCTTTTCACAAACAAAGGCATCTTTATATTGAGACTAAAACGGGGCAAAGCATTTAGAAACACGATTAGATTTTTCATGTGGTTTGTAGTTTTAAAGGATGGTTTTGTTGGAACAACCTAATTCACAAAAGAGGAAGTGGTTTTGAACTCTATCATAGGAAAAAAAGAGTTTTTCTTAATTTTTCATTGATTATGCTCCATATTTACTGCTTTCTATGTCTTCTAAAAACAGCAGAACTGGATGTGGCTCACGTGTCACAAGTTAATGTAGCACTTGCACTTTTAAATTGGTTCTCACCAACTTTCTGCCACACTGCACATACCACACAAATGTAATTAAGTGAATTTCCCGCTTTACTGTGATGGAGAAATTAAAACGTAAAACTAAACTAAAAGTCAGATCCCTTTGATTATTTGTAGAGTTTAGTTTTGTGTGTCTTTTTTAAATTCCATGTTGACTGTGGTTTGTTGCAGTGACTCATCTTTTTCATGCAGTTAAACCTCCCAATGAAGGTTAAAGACTCTTTGTACATGTGTTTTTAGATTGTGCACTGAGGGAGAGAGCTGAGTGTGCAAACAAAGGTGACATGCACAAGGAAAAACATTAGCGCTATTTATGCCACTGGCCGAGGGAGCGACTGCGTGCACACACATACACGCTGCAGCATGACAAGCGAGGGCTGTATGATTTAAGACTCTGGTCATGTTCTCCTCCATTTCCTCTTTAGCATAGCCACGATAGCTTGCTCTCTCTCTCGCTCTCACACACACTCACATACACACAAACATGTAAAATGATATAGAGAACCTAAGGCTCTGTTGCATGATAATAAAGGATAAATTTGTGCAGACGCAGCCGTGTGCACTCCACAGTAAACAATTCAGGGTTTGCGGAGGTCATGAAAGGTTAACTGAGTGATTTCACTCAGTAATCATTTCTGTCTACGAAGCAGAAGATAAACAATCACTTGCATCTTCCACTCTTCATTACCCCCTTCAACCTGTCCCACTAACCAAGCACAACACTGCACATAATGCATGGTGTTCGCTCTGTTTTCAGTAAGCCACCTAATACCTTGAAGACCTTTTGATGTGGTCTGGAAATGATCTCCTATCAAAAGCTTCTTCATCAAGCTGCACAGGCTCAGCAAAACGTGGAATATTTATGTTGGTTCACAGTAAACCTTGTTGTGGGGCTTCTTCTTTAAACAGAATTCATCAGCACACACATCAACACGTACCCAATTTATTTATTTAAATGTATTAATTTATTCTTTAGGCACTTTATAACTGGCAGCCTGTCACAAAAAACACATCACTTGCTCCTGATTCTGTAGTAAATTCTGTCAAAAATGCCAAAGATAACACAGTTTGACAGACATTTTTGCACCAAAAAGTGATTCCCAAAGAAATATGAGGCAAACGTTTGGTATGTTTCAGGATGATGTGCAGTGTGTCCTTAAAAAAACAAAGAACGAAGGAAACTGGACAAGTGGAGGATAAAAGAAGAAGTTCCAATCCTAAAAAGAAAAATATCTGCAAAAGATTAACAGTAAAAAGTCGGAAATAATCCAGCAAAGACCTGACACCTGAGAGTCCTTCACTCTCCATCGAATGTTCGCTGAAGCCTCATCAGAAACATCTCAGCTTAAGCGAAACAGAGAAAATGCTGAGGTAAATTACACAAGAACTGGATGCAAAATGAGTGGCAACAGGTCTTGTAGAGTGGAAATGTCAACATTATTGAAGCAGTGTGGGATCATCTCGACAGAGAACGGAACAAAAGGCAGCCAAGATCCAAAGAAGCGTGGAGCACTCTTCCTGAAGACAAGAGCTGAAGTATTTGCAAGCACCAACGACAATTCAGGTTGTGTTGACGAATGAAGGTGGTCATACCAAACAAAGTCTGTACAAACTCTGTTTATGCCTTATTTACTGAATTTCCATATACTTTTTCACATGTTAATAATTTGCTGTACTAATTTCCCATTTCCTCAAATTCCTTCCTAGTGTTACAGATCACTGTAGGTATGCTTAATCATTTTTCCTGGCACAAACTCAACTAATTCTCTCTACAGAATGTTTTACTTTGAAAGGTTTTTAAACTGAAGACTTGACAAAGAGTACCCAGAACAAAAAAGGGAAAAAAAGAAGCAGCACATGAAATGCTGAAAAGTGTGTTTTGTTGTGTTAACTAATTATTGTGGAAAGTTAAATCACATTAATTTAGTGATCATTAAATGTGTTCAGAATTTGCAAATTAATGATGATTCGTGTCATAAACCACTGATCTCCCCTACATACACTGTTTTTATGGGTCAGAAGTATTGGTGTCGACAACACTCGCCCTGTAGTGTTTCCCTTGAGAAGAAGTCTACTTGAGAGAGCAGATTTCTCCTGTTTTGGCTTCCCTTCATTGGCTCCCTGTTAAATCCAGAATTCAAAATCCTGCTCCTCACATACAAGGTCTTAAATAATCAGGCCCAGTTTGGATTCTGGAGACAGACACTATCTGTACTTTCAAGATTAGACTTAAAACTTTCCTTTTTGCTAAAGCATATAGTTAGGGCTGGACCAGGTGACC
>NW_005187661.1:443420-444762 GCF_000239375.1 Pundamilia nyererei | reverse complement strand
CATTGAGTAACGTAACGGAATAGGTTACAGAATACATTTTGGGGCATGTATTCTGTATTCTGTAATGGAATACATTTTAAAAGTAACCTTCCCAACACTGGTCATACCAAATGGGAATGGGAACGCGATTGCTTTTCTACTCTTACACTAGAAATACACTGGGTATTGGGCACCGCTGAATTTGTAAATGTGCTCAAAACAATAAACACTCTCTAATTTTATGGTAGTTTCATTTTAACGAAGAGAGACAGCGTATCAACCAACAATCAAGAAAAACATGTTACATAAAAGTTATAAATAGATTTGAATGTCATTGAGTAAAAAAGTATTTGATCCCCAACAAGCAGCCAGAATTCTGGCTCCCACAGACTGGCACTGTGGCCATGTGGCACACAGATCACAACTAACCAACCAACCAACCAATCAATCACAGATACTCCTGATCTCTACTTGTATTTTGTATAAGGTATAAATGTCAACAGCTGTTAAAGGTCAGGGACAAGACTGTCGATCTGCACATGGGTTGAATGGGCTACAAGAGCATAAACAACTCTTGGTGCCATTATTTGGAAATGTAAGAAATATAAACCATCAATCACCATCGTTTGGGAGCTCGATGTAGTTTTGTGCTGCTTCACCACCTTGGCAGTTGGGCCAATTGTGGTCATGGGGTTAATGACCAGTCAAAGCTCTTCATCAGTCCCTTGACTACAAGTCACATTTAACCCTTAAATTCACATACTCAATGTACTTGAAGTACTTTATGTACCTCAAATCTATAGTTAACTAACCAAACATGCATGTGTTTGAAAGTAGTTGGAACACCCACAGAAAAAGCCACACAGGCGCAGGTAGAATATACTCCATATTCAAGACCAGGATCCTCTCCTTATCAAGCACCAACCTGTTCCCCACTCATACAGTACCAGCTTGTCATTCACACAGTAAGCCTGTGCTGAAATCAATCCATCAAAAAAAAAAACATGTACCCTATATTATATAGGATATATATGCAGAGAAGGGCAGTAACGCGCTACTTGTAACGCGTTACTGTAATCTGAGTACTTTTTTTAAAGTAACGAGTAAAGTTACTCGCAAAAACAGTAATTATAACAGTAATTAGATTACCGTTACTTTCCTGTAGGAACGCTGCGTTACTGCGTTACTACGTGATTTTTTTTGCGAGAATGTCTCATGACAGTGACGTAAGCGAGTGCGACGTTCGTGACAACAGCTGTGTGCAGATCAACAATAGATAATATATCGAGAGAGAGTGTGAGCGTGCAGCGTTTAAAGCGTGGAAGTACTGACCTTATTTTGAGTTTGATTCCATAAAAAGTGA